>NC_068391.1:25257861-25281662 GCF_023724105.1 Carassius gibelio
TCTCCCCTAACCACTGCAGTGCAATATTCTAAAGATCGCTCCATACCAAAGGGAAAGTGATGGGCAAGCAAAAAAAATAAAATAAAATCCTGGGTTCTTGGTCAAGTTTATTTTAAAAATATTCCCCATCTTCCGTGTCACCCCCTCCCAAACCTTTGTGATGACTGGACAATGCCAAAAACATGCATGAAAGTGGAATCCAATTTCCCTTTGGCATTTATTGCATAATGGAAAGTGATTACTATTCATCTTATTCAGAATTTGTGGGGTAATAATCACCAGTCTATTGCACATAAATAAAATAAATAAGGCCCTTACTATTTGTAAGCAGACTTAACAAGTATGGTATCACAGCCCACTCTTCAACACAGCTGGGATTTTAAATATGAGTGCGGCAAATTCAAAATTGAGCCCAATTGTAAAACTTTAAATTAGGTAATGCATTTCCACCACTATATACTGACAGTTGTAAGATCTTCATCTTAACCCTTGGCTTTTTCCCTTTCCATGAATTTTGAAAAACTTCTTTCCAAACCTGGGATATTCTTTTAAGGGAACCAGAGTGGTAACATTTGCATGGGATATAATATTTTGGGAAGGATGTTCATTTTAATGAGATTAATTCTACTAACCAATCGCAACCTTCTGGATATCAGTGTGAGTTCTCTGCAAGGGCTTCCAGAATTAAGGTAAAAAGGAGAGGAGACAGAGGGCAACCTTGCCTTGTACCTCGCCCCAGTGGCAAAGGAAGAAAGAGAAGGTCATTGATAATAACACAAGCAGTTGGTGCACACTATAGAGTCTGAATCCAAATAATAAAGTCTGTAGCTAAATTAAACTTGCCAAGCACTTCAAACATATACACCCACTCCACACGATCAAACTCCTGTTCTGCATCTAAGGAAACAGCAAGCAGTTGAGTTTTGGATATCTGTGAACACTGTATTATGTTTAAGGGGCAGAGGCAGCTCTGGCCTAATGGTTAGGGAATCAGACTTGTAATCTGAAGGTCGCAAGCTCAAGTCTCAGTGCCGGCAGGAGTTGTGGGTGGAGTTAATGAACAGTGCTCTTCCACCCTCAATACCCATGACTGAAGTGCCCTTGAGCAAGGCACTGAACCCCCAGTTGCTAACAGGCTGCTGGAGCGTACCGCTCTGTGTGTGTGTGTGTGTGTGTGTGTGTGTGCCCTACTCACTGCTGTGTGTGCACTTGGGTGGGTTAAATGCAGAGCACCAATTCTGAGTATGGGTTACCACACTTGGCAAATGTCACAACTTTTGTCTTCTTTTTACAAAAGTCTCCTGACATTGGAATATGAGAACATTTGTTAAATAAAACCTGTCTGGTCCAGGTTTATTAGTTGAGGGAGGAGAGATTCAAGTGTTCTTGCTAACAGTTTGGATAGCAGCTTACAATCCACATTTAACAATCTTATAGGCCTGTAAGAACTGCATTCACCTGACGGTTAGTTTTTTTCTGGACCAATGAAATATATAGACTGTAAACACCCCTTTTTAAATTAATCAATGTCCACGCCTGTTAGAGGTTCTAAAATATATTTTTTTTTAACTCCGGAGTCCGGAACAAAACCATCAGGGCCCGGAGCCTTGCCACCTTACTCCTTACTCAACCCAATGTTGTTGAGAAAAAAAAAGGCTTTTTAAGAATTATTGGTTACCAGAAGTTTTGCTTACTATTGACTTCCACTGGATGGACATTAAAAAATCCTACAGGTTATGAATGACACACAAAAAAAATATTTCTTCAACGGTCTCTTAATATTTTGTTATTTATGAATTTCACCTAAGTAGTGATTAAGTGCAACAGCGTCCTCTTATAGATGATCATGATCAATGAAAACAAATGGTGTTTGCAGTTATAACTCACCGTTAATACATTTCTCATTACTGCAACAAAAACAATACTCTCTCTTTTTTTTAAAAGAGTATTTCATTAGTTTACAATTAGTATTGTGCTGTACGATCTGCATTTCTTGGATTCCTCCGTGGTGAGTGATCCATAAACCACTCATAGTACACTGAGTTCACCCTCTCTTTGTAACTTTTATTTTTTTCTCGTTTCTTCCTCGTTTCAGAGACCTGAAAATAAAGACAGAGCTAAAATAACCCTTGACATAAATGGATACTAAATGAGGCTTGACAGCAAAACTGAAAAAAGTTCTCAAAATTCATACCTCATTTAAAGAAACATCTGCATCTGTGACCTTTCAGAAACAACAATAACCATTGAATAATATAAATAATCAATCAGACTTCTTGTCCGTCTGTATATCAATGCCCTGCTGTCCGTTGCATTTGCTACAGTGATAATGAAGTGAATATAAAAATATATTTTACCTCATCTTCCGGAGTTTTTATCTGTGATTTTTGTCTGTGAAATTGAAACAGGAACCAATTTGAATGTTGTAATATTGAAATCTGTAGTATTGAAATGTTACATTTAATTAATTCAACTACATTTATCTAAATAAATATACATAGGAAGATGGGACCTACGTTTTGTTCTGCGGGATTTTCAACAAAAACAAGCAGATACTGAATATCAATAAAAAAATAAAACACCACAGGATGGACAACACGACCATTATTGAAAATGTGGCTAAAGATATGGTACCTGAGAAAAAAAAAAAAAAGTTGTATATATATGTGTGTGTGGGTGTGTGTTTGTCTATATATCTATCATCAAGTCTCAGCTCACTCATTGTCTGATTGGAATCCATTGTTATCCATTCATCTGCTGAATTCAAAAAGACATCCTACAAAATAGCATGAGATTAGTGTAAATAATTCTGCACTTATGTTTTCCTCTTATAAAGACTAATAAAAACTTCTCTGTGGTGTAAATCGTCAAAGACAGACGGTAAAACTCACCCTCTGATGCCTGCTGCTTGGTAAAGCCGTGCAATCATTTGTTAATGCAGTGTGTGAGTGAAGTCTGCATGTTATGTTGCACTGTGGTTGGCTATTTTCACATTTCCTATCAGCCGCCTCACACAGGAAATGCTCTGCAAAATTTCACACCCTTTCAGAATTTTCAGTCCAAAAAAAAAAAAGTCCTAATAAAAAAAAAAAAAAAAAGACATCAATATAATTTTAACGTGTCCATAATGGCATCTTTAACCATTTAATTTTTTTTTGCAGAAGTATAGGTTTTGTAGAGCTTAAATAATTCATCAAATGACCACTAGAGAGCAGTAAAGTGTTCTGAGTCTCATCTTAACCTTGTTAAAGGGACTGTGGCAATACCATGGTAAAGTAATGTATCAGGAGGTAGTACCCTGGTGCTGAATTATTACCATAAATAATTGTTCCTTTTTTGGCAAAAACATAAAACTTAACAATGTAACAATACAATTAGAATAAAAATGAATGGATAATTCTAATAAGGATATATATATATATATATAAAAAGCTAATTAATGTTTAACATATATTCATCATATAAAATGTATGCATATGTAATAAAGTAATTAGTATATATTTTTATTAATCAATTGCATATTAGATGTAGTTCGATGTATGTGTTCAAGGGAGATCTGTATATGTAAACTTGCTTGTGTTGGAAAGAATGTTTTTTCACACTGTGATATTAATAAATACTATCAGACAGCCTTGTTGACCACACATGACCTTTTATTGGCTATATCCACAGGTTTCAACTGACAATCATTTCTGTATAGGTGCAATAAAGGACTACAAGTTAGTAAAAACAAGTTAGGAAATGATAAATGATGTGGGGAAAGAATGGCAGAAGGCCTTTATACAGTTACTTTTTTTGCCATTGAAACTCACGGCTAAGAACTATTGATTAGATTTGCTCTCATCAACCCGAGATCTAATGTGTGCTTTCATGATTCGGTAAACAGGCTGATCGCTGTCTGCTCTAGAACGATTCATTTATTCCTCTGCTACAAACTGTGGTAACATGTGTCATAGCTGCTGTTTCATTTTGCATTTCAGAGATCATGAAAGCAAGCTTTTCTATGAAGTAATCCCATGCTCTTATCTTAACAACCCTCAGTGTTTTATTGTTGTTTCCACCAACCAGTTCTCAGAATAGACACCGTGAAGAACTGTTTATCAGAAAAACACAACAGAGGAGATAAACACTTTATTAACTGCTGTTAAGCATCAGCTTTGTGAACAGACAATGCCATCCTTCACATTAGTACAGTAACTAGTGGGGCAAAATGATGACCGTTCCTCTGCTTGTGTGGGTTTGTTTTAGTTCTGCATTTGTTTTAGTTTGTTTGACCTACTTCATGTCTTTGTGCCATTTATGTCTGGGTCTAATATTGCATCACCCCATGCAGTCTGCCCAAGCAGATTTTTGCCATTAAATAATATTATCCACATATCACATATAGTACAGAAAATTAGCCTTTCAATTCTAGTTTCATTCGATTCTTTAGGTTCTGGGAAAGTTTGTGTTTACTTCAGCAGTTTTACATTCAGTCCAAACTTATATGAAACTGTTGGCAGGGTATTTGACATACCAGTTATCATAAACCATCATTTGACATGAAATGAATCGTTTTTATACATTTCAGTAAATTATGTGTTTGGACATGTGAAAGGTGTTCGAAACAAAGGGACAGTTTAGTTGGTCAGAAGTAATAAATTAAAATAAATAATAAAATCAAATAAACAATCGAAAACTGATACTCGTACATCACTGATTATTTCATACTAAATTTTAATGCATAGTTAAAAATGTAAAAATAAGTCAGTAAAAGAGGTGAAATCCTTCTGCCCTTTAAAATATTTTAATTAGCCTTTTTTAATGAAATGTCACGAAGGGCCAAAGTATTAAAATGTTGTTTCCAACCACATCAAGGATGTCAGACTCTCTGTGGTGACATGTCATGTAATGTTGTTTTATTGTCTCTTGCCGGACAATACTTTGTGCTGATTGGGCGTGATCTTTATCATCATCATCATGGCTGTATGCGCAGAGACTAGAAAGAATGTGGCCTACGATCTGTTCTTTGGCTAATGTAATTATAACACTCTAACCTAAAAATCAAGAGACTCTTAATGTAAGTCAGTGAGACCATAAACAAGTTATTATGTTTAACGTAAATCAGTGGTGGTCATTTCTTTGAATACTTTATATTTTGCTACTATGCCATGATGAACGACTGTGCAACTATCAGCATTTGTTTCACCTCCCACATACACATATCCATCACAGTACCATTCACATACAAATCAAGAAGCTTGATTGAGTGTTTCTCATCATGTATGGTTGAACTTATTGAGGTGAAAAGGATGATGCCCTGATAGTTTTCTTATCAGAATAATAACAAAATATCACATACAACATTCAGCTAATGGCTAGTCCGAAAATGTAAACATCAGAATCCCACCTTCGAGTAAAATTCTGGATAGAAAAAAAACAGCACATATTTTTCTAAATCCCTCCTCCGTACATAGATCTAGCTGCTGTAGATCTATAACTCTGGTTTGTTAACTGTTTGATAAAAACAGTACAAAAAATACTGCTGCATAAAAAATAAAAATAAAATAAAAATCAAGCTCTCAAGTTTCCACATGAAAATTGCACCGCATTATGTTTTTAAAATCGGTTTCTTCCTCAAAATAAAGAGCTGGTATTATCAGTGTTGCAACAGTTGTTGAAAGCCACCTCTTTCTTTCTCTCTTGTTTTTTCTTTCTACACTTTCCCCAAAACTACAAATGACACTGCTGCACTTCTAATCCAGTTCTATGTTATTTAGACCGTCAAGTCATCTGACCTTGCCCGACTGCTGGCCTTGCTCAGGCTGCTGAGCGGTCGCGTGTCTTCTATCGTCTCGCTGGCTTCCACATCTGCTTCGATGGCCAACTCATCCTCGTCTTCATCCCTGCGTACAACTCCTGCCGCTGCACTTGGTCCTATCACGGTCATCTGGGCGTAGGAGGGCAGCGTTTCATCATACACCTTAGACACGTCTTTATTAGGTGTGGTTGTCTTGTCTGTTTTCTTCTCAAATGGCTCGTACGAAGCCGGCAGCCGCCCAGTCCCCATTCCCCCTACCTCAGTCAGAGGGAAGAAGTGCGACGTGGCTTTGTCCTCCTCCAGCATCTTATAGCCTTTGGCTTTCTGGATGGAGGAGGACGCTATGGAAGGCAAGGCCTTCTCGGCCGCCCCTGGACCCTCAACTTGCGGCCGCACTGGTTTACGGAACACAAAGTGGATCTTTTTCAGGCCCAAATGGCTGATTTCCACAAAGTTGAGGAAAAGCGAGACGCAGGCCACGGCTAACATGAAGATGATGAACACGGTTTTCTCGGTAGGTCTCGAGACAAAGCAGTCAACCGTGTTTGGGCACGGCCAGCGGCTGCACTTGTAGAGCGGCAGGATTCGGAAGCCGTACAAGTAGTACTGGCCCACCACAAAGCCTACCTCAAAGAGAGTCTTGAAGATAATATGGCAGATATAGGTCCTCAAGAGTGTGCCCTCTAGACGGAACTTCTTGCTGCCCTTTGTGCTGGTCTCCTTGGCCGTACGGACACTTCCCTGATCGGGTGCAATCGGCAGCCTCTCCTCATTCAACTCTTGCTGCCTGTTAAGCTCAGCCTCCTCCCGTTCCTTGCGTTTCTCTTCCATGTGTACGTGGTGGACAGCATGGCCCACGTACACCAAAGATGGCGTGGAAACAAAGATGATCTGGAGCACCCACAGGCGAATGTGCGAGATGGGGAAGGCCTCGTCGTAGCAAACGTTCTCACAACCCGGCTGCTGCGTGTTGCACACGTAATCCGATTGCTCGTCGCCCCACACAAACTCCGCAGCCGTGCCTAAGATGAGGATTCGGAAGATGAAGAGGACCGTGAGCCACACCCTACCGATTACCGTCGAATGCTCATTTACTTCCTCGAGGATGTTGCCCAAAAAACTCCAGTCACCCATGGTTGACTGTCAGCACTGCGGAGCAAACAAAAGATAGGTTTAAAAGCAGGCAGATATGCAAAATGTTTTTAGTATTGAAAATGTATGAATAAACTTGATGTAGACTGTCCCAAACAATGTTGGAAGGATCGGAATTGCAGCTTTAGTTCTAAAAGATAACCATCTAGAGTTAGAAAGATAACCAATCCAAGCAATCACATATGTGATTTTTTCACCCTGTCTAAAAAGTATCAAAACTCTCAAATTTCACATCCGACTCTTAAAAAAAGAAAAAAGGACCCCATTAATCTCTACAACTGAATCAAATGCATAGGTCTATGCCAAAAGTACTCTATATAGAACAAACAGCAACAGGCAAAGTGCATAAAATGGGCAACTTGCCACAGTAAGAGCTCCAGAGTATTTGTGTTCACCTTCCCTTGGCACACTGTGGTGTGAAGTGAACTTTTTGCTCTCTGGTTCCCACCTATGGCCTCCAATCCTTGTCGCCCGAGTGAGCAGAAGTGAATGAATCCAGTTTGATGGTTGGTTTTTAGTTTGCTGCAATATTTAAGCTGGGAGCCAGACAGCCTTTATTCAGAGGGCGACGCATGCAGTGACGCGTAGTACAATAGGATTCACAAACACAAACGGGAACATATGTGACACTGGCACTGGGAAAAGGGCCATTTTAAAAGTGTACACTTGACATGGCGCATGATTCGGAGCATACAAGACCTATTTAGATTCTCTACACTGTCACTTAGGTTACTTGAATTAGCAGTATCGTTATAAGTATCTGTCAGCTATTATAAAATGTGGTTACATTTCTCAGAAGCATTGGTTCCTTGACTCAAAGGAAGTGGTTAGGTGGGCTTTATACATACATTTTTTCACATGGCCATTTTTATAGACATAAGCTAATGCTATGCTACAAGCATCAGAGAAGGTGGTCACATCATAATGATAGATCTGTTCTATTTTTGAAGGCTAGCTTCACTTTTTTTAAACTTAAATCCCAATCAAGAAAATATGTTTATTTTGTTATTTTATCATAAATGGATAATAACATTGTGTAATCAAACTCAGTCATGGCAAACGTCTTGTTTTTTTCTTCATGTGACAATAATGCATCAGGACATGGCTATAAAACACCATGTTATCACTAAACCAATGCACTGAAATTTTGATCATACATTACAATGCTAGTCATGAAAAGTAAAAATACATTTGGATATATAAAATATAATACATAACATTTAAATTTACATTTAAATACCATATGCCAAATTTTACATATGCTTTTATAGCAACATAAAGCCAAGAGAGTCAAGTCTAATTAGTCGAAACCTCAACCATTAACCCCTCTCTGGATAATGCTTTAGACTGTGTGGACCACTTTTCATCCAACTGGAATGTGCTTTAGAAATGAACATCATGGACTAAGTGTTACCATTGGTTGATACTGAAGAATGATGTTCAGTGGGTGGTTTTGTGATTTTTTTGGTGGGTGGAGGCAGTGCAATTGCATATCTTCTTTATATTAAACACTATAACACCTCTGGAATGCATCACAAGATCAGTGTTAAAACATTTAATAGCAATAATAGACTAAGACTGACATGATAAACCCAATAACTCTGTTGCATTAACTATAGATAGAATTAAATACAAGAGCAGGAAATAAATATCCCTCTACTATCATTTTAACAGAAAAATAATAATAACTGGACTGCCAGTGAAGTCCCAAAAACAATGAATACTTTGTGTGTGTATAACAGGGGCATTCAAATTTGTTTCCAAACTTTGTTTTTGCTGGATTTTGAGGGGGAGGGGGGTTGTCAGGCACTTATCAGACTGGGAGACTTGTTGGTCAACCATTTAGACCAGCTTAAATCAGCTAAAACTTAAGATGGTCTTAGACAGGTGAATCGAAACCTTTTGACAGGTGAATCGAAACCTGTCCTGGAAGGCCACTGTAACTAATGTAGATATTTCCAGGCAAATGTATTGGAGCTGCTTGGAGCTAAAACCTGCAGGACATCCCTGCTTAAGACCATCTTAAGTCTTAGCTTGTTTATGCTTGTCCATATGGTTGGCCAAGCTAGTCTTCCAGTCAGATAAGTGCCCAAAACCCCTCTAAAACCAGCAAAAACAAAGCTGAGAGAAAAGAAGAGACCAGCAGGCTTGTTTTAGGCATCTACTTTAATTTTGGGCAACCAATATAGCTTGACAATAAATCAACTACATATTCCATCCTATCCTAGTACTCTTACATGGATTTTTCCTACACAAATATCTCAATACCATCTGGATTAGAGTATGCTAAAAGTTGAAGCAAACAGTCCTCATGTTAGCTTGTACCTGAAGCCTTCATTTAAAGGTGCTACTTGTTGATATTGCCGGCACTGGCAGCCTAAGCCAGCAGCAGACTGGTGAATGGGTGTTGGGATTTCAAACAAAGGCATGATGTCATGATGAAGTCCGCTGTGTCCATTAAACGTGCGCACTGAGGCATGATCCCAGATTGTGCAAATGAAGCAGGCCCCAGGCTATGGCTAAGCATAGGACCATCCCTCAAACAAAGTTATCTTACACCGATCTGCCTACATGCTGTTGCGCCACGTTTCCTGCTCCTGAGGGACGATTTAGCTGACAGACATAAATCTACATAGGATACAGTGGCTAGCATTAGCATACAGGTAGCATTAGCCATTAGCGGGGGAAAAGGGTAGGGGTGACACATCCGATGTGCACAAAAACTGAGTTGTTTTTGCAATTTTAGTGAAACATTGTAGCTTTACTTAGAATAACTGGGACTTAATCTTACTTGGGATTTGTGTACTACTAAATAAACAGTAGCATTTGCAAGGACAGTTTAATATTTATATCAAAGATCCCTTGCTGAAACTCTGGTCTAAGGTGGTTTATACTTGCTAGGGTTGGTCTAGCTGGTCAACCAAATGGTTTACATGATGGTTAATTGATGATGGGAGTTTTTACTAGTTAAGTTAGTTTATAATCCTGTTGGGAAAACTAGTACACTAGCATCCCATTCTGGAGACTATCATCCACAATTTTATAACGTCCGGCCTTTCCAGAAGATCTATTAAGTATTCTTACTGATTTTACATACCACAAGGGGTCACTTGATGCCTTTGTGAGCAATACTAACAGACTGTACCGCTCTCTCTCTCTCTTAAATCTGTAAAAAGTAGATTTAGTCTCTAAATATTGCTCCAGACTCACATAGAACTCAATCAATGTGCCCATCCTCTTGTTCTTCCATGTTAATCCCCATTAATCTCTATTCTAGCGCCAGCCATTTGATGGATCCAATGTGGGTCTCTCTCTTCTCTGTTCTTTGTGCATGCCAGAGATACCAGCTACAATAAGGAGGATTTACCTGATTCAGTTCACTTCCATTCCATGTGGGAGACTAAAGAGTGAATGAAGCTTCACTGTATGACTTGCAGTGCAGAGAGACTGTGAATGAGATTATTAAACTACCCCAAATATATCTCTGTATGCCACTTTTTAGAGTTGCACAACCGCTTTGAATACAATGGAGAACGCTCTCAGCTAACTTCTAAACTACTGTGTTTGGATGACCTTTTGTTGTAATTAACAAACTTTCAGCTTCCCCTGGAAATCTAATCTTAAACCTTTGATGGGACAGTGTCCAGTCTTTCTTGGATTCTGGATTCGCCTTTCTGACAAAGGGCTAAATACCCATTAGTGTGGCTAAATGTTTTCCTCCAAGAGCTGGAATGACCCGAAAAAACAGACAAACAAAATGTCCACATGTAGCAGCCCCTTGGCGTCGACAAACGAGACAGAGAGTTTCGACGGGTGCTTAATCTTCTTTATTTCGCTCGCTTTGAGCGCCATTAACCGTGACTTCGAGAAACGTTGTGTTGTAGCACCGTGAAACTACATAAAGAAACAATATACTCATAAATAAAAAACTTATGTACAAATGACAGATTACTTAAACAAATACACATTTACAGATACCCAAAAGGCAAATAAATTATTACATACATGAGAAATTAACCAAAAGAGCGACAAATAACACGTGCCATACGAAATTATATATTACTTTAAAATACAACATGCAAAACACACAATAAAAGACACATACCTCGCTCCGCTTGCCAAAGGGTACTAGATGAACCAAAACGTAAAGTGCATCCACTTTTTACAATATATATATATCAAACTTTTGTAAACGCCATGTGAGAACCACAATGTGCTCCAATCCGCACCTCTTTCTTCTACCTGCGTTACAGCTTACGTTACGTAGAGAGCGTGCGTGCGCACACACAACACATTTAAAGTGACACACACATACATATTTTTGCGGTCATTTACACTCCCACCAATTATGAGATGAAAGAACAGAACAAACTGTGAATGAATCAGAACATGATTTCTGCACATCAATATGACCGCCTTCACAGTTTTAATGCATGTGAAGTCTAAAATGTTAGGTTTTATAGAACTTAATTACATGGTCTGATGCAATGATATCACAAAGCAGTCGCTGATTACTCATTTTCAATAAGTACCACCAATTTTTGGATGGGCCTTTCAATGACTGTGGGCTTGGAGCATTGATTTTGTTTTCGCTCCCCTAACTGCAACTTAACTCGCCTTACAAGACCATCACTTCCTTCACTGGTTTCCACCACTCGGCCTAATTGCCACTGACCTCTGGGAAGTATATCGTCTTTGATGATTACAACATCATTCACTTGAAGGTTACGGCGAGGAATATGCCATTTCTGACGTGCTGCAATGTTGAGAAGGTATTCCTTCTTCCAACGACTCCAAAATTGTTCGATTAGGTATTGAACTCTGCGCCATCTTTTAGTGGCATACACATCTTGTTTTACAAACTTTCCTGGAGGTGGAAGAGCAACATCAGATTTCATCATTATCAGATGGTTTGGGGTCAATGGTTCGAGTGAATTTGGATCATTAATCCCATCTACCGTTAGAGGGCGGCTGTTTACAATGGCCATTGCTTCATAGAACAGCGTTCTGAGTGATGCGTCATCAAGCCTGCCTGGGCATAAAGCAAGTGTGGCATTGAGTACATTTCGCACAGTACGTATCTGACGCTCCCAGACACCTCCAGCATGGCTTGCAGAAGGAGCATTAAAGACAAACTCGCATTGCCTTTCTGTAAGAAAGATCTCTAAGGCGTTGGTGTCAATCTCTTTCAGTGATTTTGCGAATTCATTTTTAGCTCCAACAAAGTTAGTGCCGTGGTCACACTGAAGTTTGCGAACTGCTCCTCTCAGGCTGATAAAGCACCTTAGGGCATTGATAAAGGAGTCTGTAGATAGGTCCTCAATCATTTCAATATGGACTGCACGAGATGATAGACAAGTGAATAATAGGCCATATCTCTTAAGCTCCTTACGAGCTCTCTTCACAATAAATGGCCCGAAACAGTCCATACCACAGTACGTGAATGGAGCGGAAACCTCAACACGTTCTCTGGGAAGTTCTGCCATACGCTGTTCTTCAGCTGGTCGTCTGAGTTTCCGACATTGCACACACTTGTGTATGAATTTAGCGACGGACTTACTGCCTCCAATGATCCAGAATCCATTCATTCTTAACTCCATTTGAGTTTGGCTTCTTCCCTGGTGACGAACTTTGGTGTGGTAATGTGACAGAATTAGTTTAGTGATGTGGTTACCTTTTGGAAGTATTACAGGATGTTTTAGATCTTGACTGAGAGATGAGTGTTTTAGCCTCCCACCAACACGGAGGATGCCATTGTCCAAAATAGGATCCAGAGGGTACAGTGCGCTTGAATTTGGTAGAGCTTCTCCTCTTTCAATTATTTGCATTTCCTTTGAGAATGCTTGCTGCTGTACAAGCTTGATGACCACCTTAGCAGCTCTCTCACGTTCTTCAACTGTCACATGATCACCGTTGTACATCTGTTTGTGGCCCAATCTGTTTATTCTTGCAACCACCCTTAGAAGCATAGACCAAGAAGAGAATCGACTTAAGCGACTGAGGATGTCTGCTCCGTCTCTGACGGAGGTCACAAAGGTTTGGACTAATTTAACTTCAGGATCACCGACAAGCAGGTTCACAGGTGTGTATGGTGTTGCATTTACTTCCTGTTGCCACAGGAATTTGGGTCCTGATAACCACATTGATGTAGAGATGGCAGACGCATTAAGCCCTCTAGATGCATAATCAGCAGGGTTATCTGTTGTATTTAAGTAACACCACTGACTAGGATCTGTGACATCTCGTATCAGCTGCACTCGATTTGCGACAAAAACATGAAACCTACGGGCTTCGTTGTTAATGTATGCTAAAACGACCTGCGAGTCCGTCCAGAAGAACTCTTGGTCAATCTTCATTTCCAGCTCATTTTTCAGCATGACACTCATTCTGGCAGATATGACAGCGGCTGAGAGTTCTAACCTGGGAATGCTTATGACCTTTGTAGGTGAGACCCTGGCTTTAGCCATCACCAGACAGCAGTGGACTTCACTCTTGTCATTTTTGAAGCGGAGGTAGGAACAAGCACCATATCCTACATTACTCGCATCAGAGAAGTGGTGTAACTCTGTTCTGACTATTTCACTGAAGGTATGTGGGTGATAACATCTTGGTATCAATACTTCCTTGAGTTTCAGAAGATCGTTTTTCCAATCCACCCATTGAGGACGCACGTCATCAGGAAGTTCGTTGTCCCATTCAGTACCTCTACGACAAAGTTCTTGTAGGATACACTTTCCCTGTAGAATAAATGGGGCGACAAACCCAAGAGGGTCATATAGAGAGGCTATAACAGACAGAATACCACGGCGAGTCAATGGTTGATCCTTAAGGTCGATGCTGAAACTGAATGTGTCATCCTTTGTTGACCATTGAATGCCGAGTACACGTCCAGCTGGTGTTGCTTCAAGATTAAAGTCAAGAGGCTTTGATGTTGTTGCCTTTTCTAACGGGTTTAAACAACTCAGAACGTCTTCCTTATTTGAGTTAAATTTGTGAAGCCTCAAACCTCCATGTTTACACACTCTTTGAGCTTGCATTATTAGTTCTTTGGCTTCACTGGTTGAGGGAACACTGGTTAACCCATCATCCACATAAAAGTTCTTCTCAATGAACGCTGAGGCTGAAGGATAGTTAACCTTGTGCTGCTGTGCCAGGTACTTTAGGCCGAAATTAGCACACCCAGGTGAAGACGTGGCACCAAAGAGGTGGACTGCCATGCGATATTCTTGAGGCTCTTTCTCCAAGTCTCCACCCTCCCACCATAAGAATCTCAGGTAATTGCGTTCATCAGGTGGGACGAGAAACTGGTGAAACATCTTCTCTATGTCACAGGTAACTGCAACTGGCTCCTTTCTGAAACGGCACAGCACTCCCACCAAGGAATTGGTTAGATCAGGCCCAGTCAGAAGTGTGTCATTTAATGATATACCACGAAACTTTGCTGAACAATCGAATACCACCCTCAGCTTGTTTGGCTTCTGAGGGTGGTACACCCCATGGTGTGGGATGTACCACACTGTCTCTCCACTTAGTATAGCTGGAGCTTGTTCTGCATCACCTTTGATAATCATCTCTTCCATGAAAGCCTTGTAGTGATCATAATACTGTTTATTGGACTTGAGCCGTTTCTTTAGGTGTTGTAGTCGAGCAGTTGCTAGCCCTTTGTTGTTGGGTAGTGAGGGTCGGCTGCTGCACTTAAATGGGAGAGGAAGCTCGTAATGTCCATTATCCTTCTGATGAATATTGGCACTGAGGTGCTGTATGAAACGAACATCCTCTTGTGACACACATTTATCCTCATAAGCTTTTTCATTGAAATCTGACTCAAGAATTTTCAGGATATCATTGGCCGATGGGACAGGTATTTCCTTTACTGCAACACGGTGGACAAAACTCTGATTTCCTTGTCGGTCAAGGTGTGGATTAGACAGGCCTATAATACTCCACCCAAGCACAGTTCTTTGCGCGAAAGGCTCATTTTCACCACCTATAATTGCTTCCAAGGGAGCTAGAGCAGATGGGCAGTCAAATCCAATTAAAAGTCCGACTTCACAGTTCAAAAGTGGTGACAGCTGACTTGCTAAGTGTCTGAGGTGACTCCACTGAAGCGCTGTGTGCTTGGTGGGAATATACGACTTGTCTACTGGAATGAAGTCTCTTGTGTATGCTTGCTGTAGTGGTATAGAACTTGCAGATTGTAGTCCTCTTACTTTAAGTCCACAGACTCTCTTACTGGCAGTGATCGTGTCAGCAGCTGTCATGGTGCTGAGCCTCAATTGCACAGGTTGTGAGACAACATTCAAACTTTCAAGAAGATCTTCCAAGATGAAACTTGAGTCGCTCTGGGTGTCAAGTAGAGCATAAGTTAGTACTTCTCTTTGGGGTTCGTCCACTGTAGAGATGAAAACTGGCACAATGCTGGAAGTAGCAGGAGAACATTGAGTGAGTGCGTGGGTCATGACTTTATGAACTTCCTCACTTGCTTGAACATTCGTAGATGCTCCTTTAGGGTCCTTTGAAGGAGCTTTATCCCTTTCTTCATGTAAGCAGGTAGGATGACTTCGACCACACGTACCACATGTATGTCTTCTTCTACAGTCTTTACTCATGTGTCCCTTTCTGAGACAACCGAAACAGAGGTGAGTTTCGTGAATGAAGGCTTTCTTTTCTTCAATAGTCTTTCTAGCAAATGTAGAGCATTGGGCAATGTGATGTTTTTCATCTTTGCAGAAAAGGCACGATGTCTTTGGCTTAGAGCTGTACGTCTCTGGTCTTTTTGAGCTCAAGTCCTTCACCTGAACCTTTGTACTGAGAGCCTTAGCGTGCTTGGGGAACCTTTCATCTGTGTTCCTTTGATTCACAAATAGTGCAGAGGTTATAGGGTTACAAGCTATTTTTGCTTCCTTTTGCAGAAATTCTGTGAAGCATTTGAAACTTGGATAGTCACCTGATGTGTCTAGCTCTTCCACCACGATTCGGTTCCACTTTCTCACAATCCATTCGGGGAGTTTCTTTAACAGCTTGTGGTTTTCTTCAGAATCATTTAGGATGGCTAATCCTTTTACGTGAGGAATTGCCTCGACACAACCTTGTAGGAAATCTGTGAAGTCTCGTAATGCCAGTGGGTCATTTGCTCCAATTTTGGGCCATCTCATCAGCTTGTCTCGAAACGCTCTTTGGATGACGAACGAGTTCCCGTACCTTTCCTGTAACACTTTCCAGGCACCTTGATACGCATCCTCAGAATTTCTGTAGAAATATCCCTCCACCGCTTTGCGAGCTTCCCCAGCAAGGTAATTCTTCAGATAGAACATTTTTTCACCAGAAGGAAGAGGTTTTCGATCAATGAGGCCCATGAATGACATCTTCCAATCTATGAATTTTAAAGGGTCACCAACAAAGACAGTGGGTTCTGGAACAGGCAGCCGATGTGTGCTTAGTGAGTTTGCTATTGCTTGAGCTAGATTTGCGGTTTCCTGAGGTGATGTAACTCCATATCCTTCACATGATGCTTGCTGAGGTAGGAACGACTGTGCTTCCGGGTTCAGTTGAGATGTAAGCTCTGTCCTTTGGCAGCCAGTGTGAATGCTAGGGCCTTCGTCATCTTCACAGCGATGAAGGTTGCCTTCTAAATCGTTATACACTTTGACACGAGCTGCTGCTACTTTAACTTCTTTGTCAACTTGTAGCTGTTGTAGCCGTTTCTTTTCCTCAACTAGCCTTAACTGCATTTCAGCCTCCTTCTGCTTTATCTCCGCTAACATTCTCGATTCACAAAGCTTCCAGTCATGCTCCATCTGATCAAGCTTAGCTTGTTGATTGTGAATTTCTTGTAAAGCTTTAGCTTGTTCCAGTTTCGCTGCAAATTCTGCCTGTGCATCAGCACACTTACTTGAGACTTTAGAAGTATTGGATTGGTTATCGGATCCCAGTGATGACTCTGAAACGACGGTGTTTGTTACTGTACATCCAAAGACGGATCCATATTCATCCTTATTCAGCACTTGCCTTACTCTTTCCTTCACAAGTTCTTCATTGTAACTTTCATTAAATGTTTCCAGTCGTTTACTGACAAGATCAGTGATCTCTGCAGTTAGTGCAGCGCAGGCATCCATACGTTTAACAATGTCTGGAGTAGTTGTGTGGTTACGCAGAATTGCTTCGTAACGCTGATAGACTGAATCATGTCTGCCTTGAATGTCCTGCTGTATTTGATCCAGGTCTTCACGTGTACAGAATGTTTTCAAATTTGATCTAGCCTCTCTTGCAGCCTGCTTCCAGGACTCATATGTCTTATGGAAGGACTTTTCCTGTTTCTTTGCTTCGAGCTCATGCATCTCTCGACCTTTCTCTGTTAAGCTTCTTTCACGTGAGCTTGCTCTGAGCTGTTGCACTGGTGGGTTACTTATTTCTTCAGCTGGAAGTGGTATCTCCTCAACTGGTTCAACTTCCTTTTCAGGTGGGTTTTCCATGGCCTCTTTAATGTTGTTTACTTCTTTAAACTGGGCAACTTAAGCTATAAGTGATACCATTTCCATCAGACCTCTAAAATGTAAGCACTCAAAATATTAGCAAGGAGAATCAACACAAATGCACAACTGTGAACACTTTTAACATTTAAATATTTCCCTTGTAATAGATCAGAAATGTCAGTTTACAAACAGTAATAAAGTTAACTGTACTCTTTGTGTATGACTTTTTAAATGTCCAAGATAAATCTTCAACAATCAACGTTCAAATTTAACACACAAGTTTTTATAGTCTTTAAATAATCAAGTAAACTTGAATATTTTCTTGTGAATTGACTTATTCAATTTAAATGTCTCTTGTAGTTTTATCCTTCAATTTAAAAGTCCAAAAAATATTCTCCTTTTCATTTGAACATGTCAACTTACAGAGTTCCATTGAATGGATGCAGCTCACGTGGGAATACGATTTAACTCACAGTCTCAATCTCATCTGTAGTGTTAAACGGTGCCTTTTTACCACCTTGCGATCTTTCCCTTTAACCAGTTATAATGACGTCACGATCCGCTGTGACTGCGCAAACGTCCGCAGCGCCGTGCTGATTGATCCTCGTGCGGCGTTGTGATGAACTCTCTCGAACAGGCCAGCAGCGAAGCGATGCAGAGTCCCAATAAGCGTCGAGTTTCACTGTAGCAGCCCCTTGGCGTCGACAAACGAGACAGAGAGTTTCGACGGGTGCTTAATCTTCTTTATTTCGCTCGCTTTGAGCGCCATTAACCGTGACTTCGAGAAACGTTGTGTTGTAGCACCGTGAAACTACATAAAGAAACAATATACTCATAAATAAAAAACTTATGTACAAATGACAGATTACTTAAACAAATACACATTTACAGATACCCAAAAGGCAAATAAATTATTACATACATGAGAAATTAACCAAAAGAGCGACAAATAACACGTGCCATACGAAATTATATATTACTTTAAAATACAACATGCAAAACACACAATAAAAGACACATACCTCGCTCCGCTTGCCAAAGGGTACTAGATGAACCAAAACGTAAAGTGCATCCACTTTTTACAATATATATATATCAAACTTTTGTAAACGCCATGTGAGAACCACAATGTGCTCCAATCCGCACCTCTTTCTTCTACCTGCGTTACAGCTTACGTTACGTAGAGAGCGTGCGTGCGCACACACAACACATTTAAAGTGACACACACATACATATTTTTGCGGTCATTTACACCACATACATAGCATTTAGGGTTTAAAATAGTTAATTTCCTTCATGGTGACAAACAACTATGTAACAACACCGTGACCAAGAGTCCCAGCTGTCCATGGCCTTTAATGCATCACCTACAATACTAAATTGGCTGGAGAAAATGTGATCAAAGGATATGGATATGAGACTTCCTGTTGGTTTGAGTACAGCAAGAAGAAAGATAGGCCCATAGCAATACAATAGAAAGATGGAACGCAGAGTGGTCACAAGTCACAAGAAGACTGGAGTCCTGTGGCCCTGAAAAGGAGGTTAAAAAGAGGAAGATTCATCTTGACAATCAATCATACTCATCAACTAAAACCACTCAGTGTTAATTGAGTTCAAAATTTACAAGATACTGATTTAGTTAAGGAAAAATTAGACTTTTTTTTTTTTTAAATCACAGAATGTTTTAGACTTTACAAGAACATTTTAACATTGCAAACACCATAATAAACTATAGTGTCTACATACTCTTTGTGGTCACTGTGAATAACTTTTATATAAAAACTGGAATGGTCTCACCAATGATCTTAAGAGGAGTAATTCCATTTATTATTAATACATTTTTGACAAATACATGGATGTCTAAGAAAAATTGTCTAAGAAAAGTTTATGTATAATTGTTGTGCATAAATTGAAACAACAAGTAACAAACAAGCATTATATACAGTATGTATGTACAGTGTATGGGTATATATACAGTGTGTATATATGTGTGTGTATATATATTTATATATATATATATATATATGTGTGTGTGTGTGTGTCTATATATATATATATGTGTATGTATGTATGTATATGTGTGTATATGTATATGTTTATTCACATATATTGTTTATGCTTAATTTCTGATGGGTAGATGTTGTTTTGTAAATAGGGTAGGCGTAATAAGCCATCGGTTTCAGCCTACACCTTTTCGGTTACCCCGTTTGTTTGTATTGTAGTTGCTGTACTTACATTTTGTCTTAAGTTTTGTAACCAAATAAACCTTCATTCATTCATTCATTCAAAATGGCGATTTGTTATTATTATTATTATTTTCCTCTTTAAATGTCAGATCTGAAAGGGTCTAAGCCGGTATCAGCATAACCATTGTGATCAATAGGAATTTTTCGGTAAAGATTTTTGCTGAGTTTGAAAGCTGCCGTCTTTTCTCCAATTGTTTCCAAAGGGTGAATGTGAAAAGAAACTTTGACACCAGAACACAAGAGGAGATGGAGACAGACACCAAGAGGTTGTTCTGCTTTTTTCCGTCTCTTTAAAAAACAACAGCGATATCACTTTGAACAGTCCCAGTGTTTTCTTTGGCTTTAGAGAATGTTTGCCGAGGCCTTTCCCGTAATAATCCACTCGGCTGTTAGGATGACAATAAAGGTCAAAATGAGGGACAAAAGCAATAAATAAAGGAAAAGTTTGTCTTTTCACATGAGATCATCAGGTGGATTAACACTGTCTAGGTGTCTAAAATGTGAGGGGTCAGGGCAGGTCACTCACTTACAACAGTCCTCGCAATGAATTCTGGGTAAAATAAATGATGGTTGAAATACAATTGATGTGACTATCACTTTAAAGTGCCATTATCTTATTAAATTCAATGGATATATTAGATGTGAGCAGAGCTGAGGAGAACTAATTTTGACCTTGGCTTATATGTGGTGTGTGGTGTGGTTTGGGCACAGAGTTAGTTCTCTTCACACAGTCCTTTGGCCGAGCTAAATGAAGAGAAAGGCATTTTATCACAGTCCGTATGACCAGGGCTGATGAGAGAATGCTGTTAGTCACAGTGCTGTTGATGACAACCTCAAGTGCCACAGTCACACTTTACCTTTAGTGGTTCCTGCACCCAGAGCTGCTCTGGAGACACATTAAAGGAACAGAAGCAACATCAGTTTGTATCATTAGTTGTGTTTGTTAAGGCAAGCCACATTATTATTGTTGTTCATATTGTGATTAGAGTTAAAAATGCATGTTTAATCAGAGATCACAGTCTTGCAACTGGTGTCAGAAATAGAAAAAAAGGAAAGCAAACTCCGAATGATGTAACTGAACAATCATCGCCCCAAAGCTAGTCCGGTCACATGGTGGGTCTCTTCAATGTCCCATTGCCAATGCCATGTCTGAGAATGCATCATGTGCCTGCATCACTCATATAAACGTTAAGGATTATAAAAGAGATATTTGTTGTCAAGTTGGTAGTGTGGTATCTTACTTTTTAAAAGGTTGTGAGGAAGGCAATAGGAAACTGCATTGTAAATCCCTCTTGTTCCTTTAGAAAAGCCCAAGGCGCTTTTAATAGCTTGGCAGACATTGAAGTGTCACATTGATATTTAATGGCTTTCATAATCTTGATTAAACTGAAGAATAAACTGATTATAAACAAAATTTCAGTTTAAAGTTCAAACGATTCCTATGCAAAATGTTGATTCCCTGACTCAAATTATGTTTTCACTTACTTTTATTTTACAAGGAGGATGCATTAAACTGATCAAAAGTGACATTTGTGTTTCTTTTTCAATTAAATGGTGTTCTTTTACATTTTCTATTCATCAAAGAATTCTGAAAAAAGCTAAATATTAAGCAGCACAACTGTTTTCAATATTGATAATAATAATAATAATAATAATAATAGTAGTTTCTTGAGCAGAAAATCAGAATTTTAGAATGATTTCTGAAGGATGTGAATCTGCTCAGAATGTACCTTTGCTATTAAATTTGAAAATATCCAAATAGAAAACAGCCGTTTTAAATTAAAATAATATTTTACAACATTTTGTTGTTTTATTGTTGATCAAATTAATGCAGTCTTGTTGAGCATAAGAGACTTCTTTCAAAAATATGTCAAAATCTTACCAATCCCAGATGTTTTAATGTAAGTTTGGTATTTTGGAAAAAACTGAACCTTTAACCTTGGGGTCTTTGGAAATGCAAATTAAGTCACAGTGAATTTTTTTATGAACTCTTTCTCATTCATTTTACATTTTAAGAGTTCTGAACCTTTAAAAAAAATTGTTGCCTCAAGATACTACTCTTACAGATCAGTAATATCGACCTATCTGTGATTTTATTGAGTCAGACGCACATTAAAAAAAAAAAAAAAAGAACGTTGCATCGTATGAACCTTAGAACTCCAAATAATTACCAGGAGACCACAAGCCTTGGTCAAATCTCCATTACTGCTAAATACAATCTCTCTTTCCTTCCTGATGAGGAGATATTCCTCCAACTAAAATAGAGTGGCAGTCAGATATTGTGAGAGGAGATAGGAAAGAAGAGGAGAAGGAGGTGGCAAAGGAAAGGGAGGGAAAGGAGGTGGTACGGCTCTGTTGGTATTTCTTAACATGTCCTCTGAGTATGAGGGCACGTCCAGATCGTACATGACGGTGGTCGGCCTGCTAGCAGCTGTTTCTTATTATCAGCAAGTCTGTAATCTGTCCCTGACACTGAAAGGACTAGGACTCATCTAAAGAGAAGACTGAATTGATTGGTTTATTTTACACTAGACATATCAGAAGAGACATTCTTGGTGGAAACAACAGAGGTGAGCATCTATAAAGACATTCATCTTCCCTTTCTCAAACACTGAGACTGCGGAACAACCACAGCGAGGCATCCATCAATTTTGAGCTTTATCATTGAAGGAGACAGCTTACATTTCGTCAACCGGCATAATAGAGAGTCAGTTTTCAACATCCGTCTGTGGAATATACTGAAGAGAGGTGAACAAGAATCAATCTGTCTGCAAACAGCGTTGTGTCCACATCTTGGCCCAGTCAGGAAGATACAATAGAAAAAAAAAACTGTCTTTTTCTCACTGAGGTTTTAACATACCTCTTTCGGCTCTTCAACATCCCCAGCAATAAGAAAGCATCACCAGTCTGACCCTATTCCAGATCGTTCCATCAGGATCGTTGATCACATAAACATATATCAAGGTGAAGCTTCTGCTGAAGTCTGGAGGTCTCTGAGGCTTGGTGACTGTCGGTCCACCAAGTAGTTCTGACAACTAATCGCACATCCTAACAGCAGAAGAGACCGTGTTCTCAGGTGAAGAGGCAGAGCGATCAAGAGTCTGTTGAGCATCATCACAAAACAGCCAATTCTTTACCCATCAGTTGACAGAGACAAACACACACCTGTTGGATCTTCAACAGACACATGTTGATTCACAACTATTAAAGGTATGGAAACAATTCTAAACATACAGTTTGTGGAGAATCGAAATGCCTTAAATATCCCTTACATTTCTAATATGTGTAGGTACATATAAACGTGTGTGTGTGTGTGTGTGTGTGTGTGTGTGTGTGTGTGTATACATCCATTCCCTAGAAACGCATCTAGGGAAGACATAGTTGGACACCTTAGATGGACATATACAGTCGTGGCCAAAAATATAGAAAATATCAAAAATTAATCTGCATTGTTGAGAGTTTTTTTGTGTGTTTCCTTGTCGCAATCTGCAATCACCTGTAGGATGACTGTATGACAGCTGAACATTTCTTGCAAAAAAAGTATAATATATAAATAATTATATTATATTATATTATAATTCAATTTACAAACAGTTAAATGTAATATATAATTTAAAAATATAAATATAAATGTCATAATAAAAGAAATAAAATTACTTGAAATGTCACATAACTCAAATATCTATGTTCCTAATAGGGATGGCTTCCTGACATTAATCAGAGTCTGAGAAGTTGAGGAATATTTTGAGCATGAAGTTTAGGTATTACACTGATCTAATTTAATCTAACCTTGCAGAATTTGGCTGTGAATCAGTATTAGGTCTCTCTAATCATTTTACATGTTGTGAACTAATTGGAAAAACCTGATGAAGAAACAGTTATGACGGTTCCCAGGAGATTATCTTTGAATAAATAGACACACACACAAAGGGAGCCTTGAACAGAGACTTGTGAAGGAGTATCTTATGGCCAAACTCAGTCTCTGAAGCTTAGCCTTGTTGCTCCTTCTGCTGTTCTTAGTTTCATGATGTCAAGTTATTTCAGTCACGCTGTCAGCAGCATTAAACTGCTGATCACACTCTTATACATACACACCCAATTCTTCTGGAAAAGCTCCCACAGATCATCTTC
>NC_068391.1:25282162-25306230 GCF_023724105.1 Carassius gibelio
TTTAATTGATGATGGCGGTGCCTCATTTTTTCCATTTTTCGAATTGGAAAGCGTGCATCTAAAAGCTCCTTCCCAGTGTGTCTGGTATACACGTGCGTGCGCTGTCATGACAGTAACAAAAAAGTTGACAACAACCTAGTCAGCAGTTCAACTGAGGGGTGGGTGTGGCAATAGTAGCGTGCTGAACTGTCAAGTAATGTTCATTTGGCTGCCTGGAGATCGAGGATATAGAGCGACCACCTTTTTTTGAGCAATCATTGATTATGCGTGACACAGTTTCAATTTGTGGGACGCATGAATTGGGCTTCAAACACTGTGCGCGCACGCACTATGCGGGACGGGTGGTCACCCTATCCCCACTAACTGTAAGAAATGGGGGCGGGCTCGGCACTGAAGCGCTCATTCTTGTTGCCAATTTGTGGTGTTTCTACCCTTTTACAGAACACACTGCACGCGATGCACTAATCACATTCTCAACTTTATTCTTCTTCGTCACATTATAAACACAATTCCTCACTAGAGCCCCTAGTGGTGCAGTTCCACATTAATGTGTTATACTTAGCAATTACTATAAACTGAACATCAACTTTTAAATGCTTCTCAACACAACACTCTTCATACTGGTTTAGCAACTTGGAATGGGCACAACTCAACTTGCATTCAAGTCAAGTCAAATCACCTTTATTTACTGTGTTTACTGTAAATAGTATAATATTGTGTCAATAGTGTAAAATGACAATAGTAAACACTCAATTGTAGTTAAAGGCAGTTATTTGAATTCAGTGATATCATCATCCAGCTCAGTTAATTTTAAATAGTACCTGTGCAAACAAGTTGACGATATCACTGGAAATTAAGGGACCCCATCTAAGCAAGCCAGGGGTGACAGTGGCAAGGAACCAAAACTCCATCAATGACAAAATGGAGAAAAAACCTTGGGAGAAACAAGACTCAGTCAGACGAAACCAGCAGTTAAATTCCAGCTTGCAGAAAAGTCACATTGTGCAGAGGACTCATCTGGTTCCGGTGGCCGTCTAGGAGACTTGGTCTTCACTTGGGATCTGTCTCTGGGGCTCATCTAGTTGTCCTGGTCTCCGCTGACATTCAGGGCTATAGAGGTCATCTCTTGGTGCTGATCCACCATCTGGGTTGAATAAGTACAGGATCCAGGTGACTGGATTTACCATCTGATCTGGAAACAGATTGGATCTGATGGCTAAGGTGACCTCGGAATAAGAAAGAAACAGACTAATATTATCTTCTAACGATGTAGCAAGTACATTGGGTGCTATAGGAAGTGTTCCCTAATTAATGCATCCTAAAAATCTTTTTAACGGATTTGAATATTAGTAATGTGTTAGTGTGTTATGTGTAAACCAGGTTAAAGAGATGTGTCTTTAATCTAGATTTAAACTGACAGAGTGTGTCTGCCTCCCGAATAATGTTAGGTGGGTAATTCCAGAGTTTGGGTGCTATATAGGAAAATGATCTGCTGCCCGGAGTTTATTTTGATATTATAGGCATTATCAAATTTGAGAGATTTTTGAGAATGCAGTGGACATGGAGGACTATAAAGCAATAAGAGCTTGTTCAGATACTGAGGTGCTAAACCACGCAGGGTTTTATAAGTAATAAGTGAGATTTTAAAATGCCCCTATTATGGATTTTTTTAAATTACCTTTCATGCAGTGTGTAACAGCTCTAAGTAAATGAAAACATCCTGCAAAGTTTTAAATATGAAAGTGCATTGTGTAAAAATGTATTGTCTCTCAAAAGAAAGTGTCGACTCTGAATCATTAAAATAAGTGTTTTTTAAAATGAATAACAAGTCGTTTCATGGTGATGTCAACATAAAACATTAGCATATTACCCGCCCACTTTTCATGTAGGTTGAATAAAAATGCTAATTAACTCTTTGCCACTAGGTGTAGCTTTTGGAGCGGTAAAAATAGCTTTTTCCCAAGTAACACTACACAAAGCAGCACTGCCTCACAAACACTGCTTTAACAGGCATGGTGAAATGAAAATGAGACCAATCTGACCAATCACTGCAGATTAGCATTACGCAAAGGAGGGGTGTGGAAAATTAATCATTGTGCGAATAGTTGTGGAGTCGTTGAGCAAGTAAATAAAACATAATGCATATTATAAGGCAATGAATGTATTTTTTGACATTGCACACATGTCAGCTATTTGTTGGGGAGTCCCAAAACCAAATTATGAACCGTTCAGTACCAATAATAGGGACACTTTAAAATCTGTACCATGTTTAATAGGAATTGCAGTGTTGAAAAAAACTGGGCTGGACCAGCTGTAATTTGTTAATTTAGCATGCAAAACAACCACCCAATAAAGCATTACAATAATCTAACCTTGAAGTCATGAATGCTGAATTAACGTGACAGATAATATCGGATATATGGTGGGAATTAAATCACTTTTTATCACTTTAAACAACAGATAGTGATAGTATGATTGTGATAGTGATAGTGAGATTCAACAGAAAAACTAAGCTACATGGAGCTACAATCACAAACCACTAAGCAGCTCAGCCTGAGAGTTCACTTAGAGCAACGCATGTGCCAGGCAGATTGAACGAAGGAGCAGACATGCTGTCCCAGAGAAACGTCCCCTCAGAGGTGTGGATGCTCCATGCTCAAACGCTTCAATGAATCTTGGAGATCTTTGGGAAGGCGGAGATTGACCTCTTTACCTCAAAAGACAACTGACATTGCCCAACTTATTTTTCGAAGGACAAAGATGTGTTGGCCCATAACCACTGTTGGGAACATTACTTAAAAAAAGTAATTAGTTATAGTTACTCACTACTTGTTCCAAAAAGTAACTGAGTTAGTAACTGAATTACTCTATAATAAAAGTAACTCGTTACCAGGGAAAGTAACTATTTGCGTTACTGAAAAAAAAAAAAAAAAAAAAAGCTGCTATATATATATATATATATATATATATATATATATATATATATATATATATATATATATATATATTTTTTTTTTTTTTTCAGTTTTCACAAGTCAGTTGAAATGAATAGAACAGACGGGTGTTCATACATAACTTTCGATATTTAATGCACGTGTAGCAGAAATGAGTCGAACCAGACAAATTAAAGAGTCTATCAGAGCTGTGTGCATTGAAACGAGAGCCGAACTCCTCAGGAAGTCATAAATCAGTTCTAGTGCCACAAGAACCAAGCAAGATAACCAACCAACCAACTTGTTCACACAACAGCTTTCAACATTAACACCAATAGAACAATTATTGACAATTTTAATTCGAAGAAGAGATTGTCAAATTTATTGTTCGTGATTGAAATGCAACGCTGGACATCACATGTAAACCCATGTGATAAATACTTGCTTTTACTTCCCCCACCCAGCAGAACCAGACTGAAATTCCTAAGGGGGAAGGGCTTTAAACCTTTGTCTTCACAGAAAAGTCCCTTTGCCAGAGAATGGCAAAGAAACTGCTTTTTGTACATTATATATGGACCAGAATGAACTCAAAAAGACTTATAAATGAATCATTCCATTGCTTAACTCCATATTAATTTATGTGTAACCCACACATTTGACTATCATGTATAATCACTTATTGTGTATGTCTTTTGATAACTATAGGATACATAGTCATGTCTAGTATTGATATAATCTAATTTTCTTGCTTGATATTGTCCTGACAATCATTTATTTGTAAAATATATCATAATCGTGTTATAGGAATCATGTCCAAAATTAGACCCTGCGGGGCAGGAACCACATGCTTGGTAAGTTAAACAAATGATTTATGATACCCCCGAGCCAAGACCATATCTGATTGTTCAAGGCAACATTTGAGGGGTGGCCAACAGGGAAGTTTAAATACTTTGGACACCATGAAATTTGTCTTTTAGTTCCAGCCTTGCTTGTTCTATCAGTCATGCTATTAGTCATGCCTGCTCTTAGCTTTTAGCTTGTAGCTTTGCTACCTAGCTTTAGCTTGTAGCATCTAGCCATGCGGTTAGTCATCATTGTTCTTTGAGCGCGGTTCCAGCGTGCCTGCCTGCTGCTACTATGCCACGATGAGAAGGAACACAACCTAGTCTCGTCAAACTTTATTTCTTTTCTTTTCCGTTTGAGAGTTTCGTGTTCTGAGTTAAGTTTTGTAACGTTGAGTCTCTGACGCCTGACCTCGGATGCCCGTTCAACTTCGACCAGCGCACACGACTCTGCACTTACAGCCAACGCCCAACAACCACGGGCTTCCCAAGACGTCACTTCATTACTGAACTTCCAGCCAATCAGCGACACCGGGATACCCCTTTCAACGGGAGTCCCTTTCACAGGAAACGAAGGCAACGTATCCCCAGATATTTGTTGTGCTGGTGAATCTAATATAATTTTAGTCACATTGAGGAACTCAATGCAAGGGCTAATTACGTGATTGATGGTTGTTCATGTCTATGCAATTTAACGTATTGCTGTAAACTTGGAATTCCATATTTCCATTCTCTTAAACTCATCTTTTCGTAACTTTCGATCTTCCTGCAACTTGTGTGAATGTGTGAGTGCGTGCGTTTATGTGTTAGATTAGTTTATATGTCTTAGATTTATCTAATAAAGCCTTATTCATATTGAAAAGAGAAGTATCGTGTGTTTTGTGCTTACAAGTTAATGTCTTAAACTGCCGATCTTGTTACTGTGCTAATTGATAGTGTTTCACTATAGTTTGGATATTAGTATCCAGCGCAGATTTGATGTTAAACGGCTAGTTCACTGAATCGCAGGGCGTCTCCGTGACCAGCCGTGAAACAGTGATTCTGTTCAAATTCCCTTTAAAATCTTAAATGATTCCCTTTGAGCTAAATTGACCTGTTTCCCTTACAATGACAGCAAGAGTTTTATCCTGCACTTACTTTCTACCTTTGTAGATGCGTGTCACACATTACATGTACACATTACATGCATGTTCTTGCCTTTGACCACAATGAATTTGAAGTAGTGCTTATATCTCCACCTTAAAAATAGCAACTTTTCATCGGATTGCTCCTGACTCGCCATTTCTGCTGCTGCTGCGAATCTCTGTGTAGCTGTTGCGTGTGTGTGTGTTTTTCGGCATGTGTTTAAAAACACTGGCTCTGATTGGCTATGAAACATGAAACACATGACTCTGCCTTAGCCAATCATAATCGCTTATTAACCCACCTGCTCACTCGCTGTGTGAGTCAGGGGTGCGTTCGGATTCCATAGTTTATTAAAGGGGGGGGTGAAATGCTCTTGACATTACCGTGAGGAAAAAAAAATATCATCCAAAACAAACCATGGCTAACAGTCAGATTCAGCCCTATATTTATGATCCAGAATCAGATCCAGAGGCTGAAATTTAACAAGAGCAGCAGCAACGAGGTCTCTATGTGGTATGTATTGAAACTGTATATATTTGCTTAGCGGTTTTGGAAAATGACTAAGTTCCACTTTATGTCGTCTTTTTATTTTTATTTATTTATTTATTTTTTAAGCTGCAAAAGTGCAGTTTGATGACAACATCGCATGTTGTTTACTTGATGTGCTTACGCGCAGATAGGCATTTCGGTCTCTCGCTCTGATCAGTGAATGTCTCTGCTCTGCTATACGGGAGCGCGCGCTCTTCCGGGAGAAGTGCCCTTAGGACCCATATAAGGAAATTCCACTCCATCTAACGTCACACAGACCCATACTCAGAAAAAAAATTCCGAAACTTGTGACAAACCGGAAGAGGTATTTTTGGAACAAAAACGTACGTACAACGTACGTACAAACGTACAACTTAATTTTTGAAACTTTGTCCATGTTTAGCATGGGAATCCAACTCTTTAACAGTGTAAAAAACTCAGTATGCATGAAATAGCATTTCACCCCCCCCCCCCTCTTTAAATCAATGCATAGTAACGCACCGCATTTAACGTTCAGTAACGTTAACGGCGTTGTAACGACGGGAAAAGTGATTAGTTAGATTACCCCGTTACTGAAAAAATAACGTCGTTACCTAACGCCGTTCTTTTAAACGCCGTTATTCCAAACACTGCCCATAACTGGCCCAACCTCTTTTATGGTTTTCCCCTATCTTTCAGGTGAACAGAATATTATGGGACCACCGGCCTGAGCTGTGGTTTCTGCAGCTATAGCTTCTCAATAGGAGTCTGCAGAACCTTCTTCCAAGAACTTTCTAAATGCAAATGTTCAGGTTAAAACACAATCTAAGAGACATCTCTATGCCCTTAAATGGTCGGTCTTCTCCGAAATAGACATCACTTATATGTACAGTTGTGGCATATAGATGGAATAGAATTTACAAGGAATGGAATAACATGTCTGGTAGTATTAATTAAATGAATGTCGGCTTGGGAATACTTTGGGAAACCACTGTCACTTAACAGTCTGTTGCTTTATCATGAAATGCAACTTGAATCTTTGTTATGCACGTAGAAATCAATACATCAATCCATAGACAGATTTTACACATTGAGTTCTCCATGCCAAAGACCAAAGGGACCATCTAGACATCTGTCAGCAACAGGTGCAAAAGCCACCATCTGTCATTGTATGGGGTACATCAGTGCCCACGGTATGGGTAACTTGCATATGTGTGAAGATACCTTGGAGGCTGAGGCATATATTTTGGATTTTACAGTGCCATATGGTGCCATGAAAATGACACATCTTCCCGAAAAATCTGTGGCTATTAAAGTGTGACACATCCAGGCCTCATTCCTCCAGTGCAATGACAGTGTGGTTTCACAGACGCAGAGTGAATGTGCTTAACTGGCCTGCCTGCAGTCAAGATCTGTCTACTATTAAAAATGTCTGTAGTGTTATGAAGAGGAGAATAAGACAATGATAACCACTGACTGTTAAGGCTGGTGAAGTCTTGTATCAAGAGCGATTGGGCAAAAAATATCCACTTGCAGAACTGCAACAATTAATCTCCTCGTTTCAGAAATGATTAAAAGTTGAATTATAAAGAACGGTTTTGCAATATAACCTTATAGAAGAGGAAACATATATATATATATATATATATATTTATTATTATTATTATTATTTTTACCTCAATGCTGGGGTTTATGCAAAATTGAAAGTTGAAAATTAAAATACATCCCATGTAACATTACATGTTAAAATATCCTTGAATTTAATTAATATATGGTTTTGCTGATCACCACTGAAGCTGTAGCAGAGGGCAGAGCACAAAGACATGTACTATTTGTTGGCTATAGGTATGATTAAAAAAAAAAAAAAAACAATTCCTTGTTTTTCTGTCTTTTACAAAGCCTGGAGTTATTAGACCAGTCACTGCAACATCCAGATTTACAGCTGAAGAATTCCACCCTAATTCTTGATGAATCTTCAAGGGAAGAAATCTAATCATTACCAATACAAGGTGAGAATGTATTGTATAGATTGTATAGAACATCAGACTAACAGCATATGTTATCACATACAGAATGAATGTGAGAAAGAGTCCTTCATGTTGCATGTAGTTTCGGTGCAAAATACAAGAAATTAGCAGATGCATAAAAAAGGGGTTTCTATGTAACTTATGAAATACATAGGCATGTCACATGAAGGGGGTCATTATAGAATATTAGAAAATCGTAGATTGTTGACGATTGTTAACAATAAGTGCAATTTTAAACTATTTAAATGGGTTCATATGCCTGTCCTTTTGCGTATTTGCATTGTAATATGTAATTAATTATTTATTTAAAAGAAAGGCAATTCAACATTGTTCTTTAAAAAATACCAAAGAAATTAGCAAAGCTGCCATTTACTTGCACACATTGCATATGTTGTTTGACTTACTAAAGGAATTATACAAACTGAGAAACATCTTAACCACAAAACGTGTTCTGAACACAATATGCAAAATGCAATTTCAGATCATGAAGACAGATCACTATGCAGACATAGGCTGTCAAACTGGAATGGCCAGCAGGTGAAAGGCCCTATAGTTTGGCATGCATAAAATCAATGGCAGTTTGTTTGTTTGTTAGTTTGTTTAATAATTAAACATATTACAATTTATATATTTAAAAAATGCTTGATTTAAAAAATGTCAAACCATGATATAATAACATTTTACAGCATTTGGAACCAAGATAGTCCTTCTCTTAGCCCTTTTGTTGTTTTGAATTTGAAGTAATATCCCACTCAATTTTTGTAAAAGCCCCAAACAATTATACTTGTTTTATTTTACTCGATGAGACCTTTCAAATGACAAATGACACATGACTATATGGGCTGTGTTTGATGATGTTTCTAACATTTGAGTACAAGGAACAAATTATTTCATAAACGTATTTTTCTATTTATCTGCAAATATGCATTGTAAAATGGCAACATGCATTGTAAAGGTCAGATTCCAAACTTTCAAATTATATCAATTTCTTATATCCATGTCCATGTACACTCCAGCTTAGAGGGACTGCTCAGTGCTCATTAAAAGTTGATCAAAATAATTACATTCATTAAAAAGCTGAGATTCTAAGCTTTAAAATGATACATTTGTGTTATCCCATTTAGGGTTTGCTTAGTCATTTGATTATGAAGGGCTTAAAGGGTTAATCCTAACTACAAATATATATGTTTTTTTTTTTTTTTTGTTTGTTCTTTTTTTCCTATTCAATTGAGGTGACTTTGATGATATAAACTACTTAATAATATAATATATAATATAAAATACTTTCCCATTACATCTTGACAAAACATCAACTGATTATAAATAAACAATTGTGGTGGGTAATGAATAAATCATCCGCTGTGCAACTTTTTGTATTCTTGACAGAAATCAATAGGAAGGCTGGGGATGGTAAACTGATGGATTGTAGGTCTGTTCTGATAATTGCATGGACAAATGGGACAAATAATGATAGAGTGTTAGCCAAAAATTTATTTAAAAATGTGCTACGACTGTAAATGGAAGTAATATGACATTAAATACAGATTCACTTGAATTGAGAATAAACACAGTTTGTACTGACAATGTGTTTAGGCTTGATGTCAGGTGAACTGCCCACAGATTATACATTAACCATCTTTCTGTCCGCCATGCACCCTTAGGGCCCTATCTTGCACCCAGCGCAATTGACTTTGTACACCAACGCATGTGTCATTCCTATTTTGCACCCACGCAAAGCGCGCTTTTCCCTCCACAGAAGCACGTCGCTAAACTAGTGAATGAACTTGCGCTCCCTGGGCGGTTCAGCGCAAAAAAGGAGGCGTGTTCCGGCGCAAACAATCCCTGGTGCTATTTTGCTGTTCCATTAAACAATTGCGCCACTGACCAGAAAAAACCTAGTCTAAAGTCAGTGGCGCGTTGCGCGTTGTTCATTATGCTATTTTAAGGGCGCATGCTTGACCATAATGTATAGCGTGCACAACGCGCATACACTTTGCTCATGTAATCTACACAGATGCAACAGTTATTTTTGCAAATCATAAATTGTTACACTAAAAAATATTAACACATGAGATGACGGAAATCATTGTGGTGTGACACGAAGATGTGAAAAAATAGGCATAAATCTAGCTTACAAATTATTCAGGCTAATTATTCTCCCATCCCCATACAACACAACTTCTCTGTCTTTCACTGCTCTTACAAGAACATCAGTCTCCTCGGCTGTGAACCGCTCCTGGCATGCGCCTGGTAAATACGCCATAATAATAGCAATCCATAATGGAACTTGCGCGCCTGCTTTTAAAGGGAATGTTGGATGACGCTCTGATTGGTTTATTTCACGTTACGCCCAAACCACACCTATGAATAATGAAGCTACTTCAGACCAACCCATTTTAGATTTGCGCCGGGCGCAAGAGCCATTTATCCCGCCGGGAAAATAGCAACAGCGCCGAGACCCGCCCACAAAGTTACTTGCGCTTCGCGCTTTGACACTTGCGTTTCAGATCGTTAAAATAGGGCCCTTAATGTACACTCAATGCAGAGCATTTAAGTTTTAAACCAAATTTGCTCTAATCTCTGAAAAACACTATCCCATGATGTACTCTGCCTTCATTTACTATCATTGTTCACCCTTTATTTGCCATCAGAATGGAATCATGTGACGAAACAGCAGTGATGATAAAACAACAACAAGAGAAAATATGATCTAGTAACAATCATGTGTAAGTCACCCATTCCAAACGCAAGCTTTTAAAAGCCATCCGTGGTTGAGGATGCTGGTGTTTTGACACCTTAAACACTGTATTTATCTCTTTTATACAAACACAGGCAGTAAAAGTCATCAAGATCTGTCACTAAATTATTGTCTTTGAAGGAGACTACAGCAAAAAATATTCAATGCATTTATTTCACTCCCTGACGTGCAAACTTCTTCAGGCTCTCCTTGGCCTTGACATTTAAAAACAACTTCAGGTGTATTTGACATTCATGACTCTGATTCATGAATTCCTCTGAAAAGGCGTAGGTATACCTATTGTCAATAATAAAATTTTTGTGAAATCCAAAATACCCTAGTGAATGTTTCAGTAACTCTGCAACTGCACTGTTGCCAACTTCTTTCAATGGAAAGTAGCTAAAGGTCACTAGATGATGTCATACTCTAATTAGCATATTTATGACTCAATTATGTTGTATTTGCTTTCTGACTAGTATTGGCATTTTATGTATTTGCTTGCCTCTTTCCAGCTAACTGTGCTCACATATTGTATTTTAATACAGCAAAATTCTCAGTAAAACTGTTTTCATCAATATATTTTCAGTTGTTAGACAATAGGATGAGTATAAAATAGTGAGGCGATCCATTAAGATTCAATATAGCAACATAGGCTCATTCCCTTACAAGATGTTAAGCTGCACTAAAATCCAGATTTATAATTGATACGTCGTCAAACAAAATGAAATAAATGTAATATAAATAAAATTGCTGGTGGTGTGATTTCGGCTATGGTTACATGCTTTTTTGAAAAAATGTCGCTTAAAGGTAGTGAAAAGTCACTTTTAGTCACCTAGGATGATTTGTGATTAGTATTTTTTTTTTTATCAGTTTTTGAAATTGTACATACCCCATATTTATATATATATATATATATATATATATATATATATATATATATATATATATATATATATATATATATATATATATATATATATATATATATATATATATATACTATTTTTCCCTTATCCCAGTATGCTGTAATATTTAGTGGGCTGGAAATCTATTTCAATTTGTCACAAATCCTTATCCAATAATCTTAATCAACTGGATACAGTGATCCAAAGGCAAATGTAAGTGAGTTAATATATGTTAATGGATGGATGGGGTTTGTCTGATCAGACAAATCTTTATGAATCTAGAAACTCTCAAGATGTGTAATTCATTAATTTACAACCTCTAGCACTGTCAGTACCATGGCAAAAATGCAATGCTTCTGGCCTTCAATACAGAGACATTGTTTGTGTTCTTGCATTTCGACACAGATATGTAATCACCGAGCGACATCTAAAATGCATTTTGAAGTCTAGACACCTGTTTCGATGAGTATTGAAGACGATATCGCTCTTATTCAGCATCAACTCCAAACTTCAGGCCAGCTCCAAGGCTACAGGTGGATGCATGCAGACTGTAACGAAAATGGACTGCATATTAGAAAAGAACATGTTTGCTTAATTTTGAGCTTGTAAGATCCTGCTGGAGTAGAATTAAGGAAAGCCTGACGTCTCCATCAGTGCAACTATTTTGCAAAAGGCCCGAATTGCATCTGCCATTTTGATTCTTACGGTAAACTAAAGCCATATGGTATTTGCATAAATGGCTGTATTGACAGATTTTCAAGGAAGATCATTTGGCTAAATGCGTTCACAACCAGCAGTGACCCGAAGTTCATCGGCGGATACTATGTGGAAACAGTGGAGAATTCAGGTGGCTGTCCTTGGCTCATGAGAGGTGACTATGGAACAGAGAATGGGCACCTGAGAGACTTCCAGCGTTTGCTCAGACGCAACATTCTGCAAGACTCCAATATAGACAACTACATAAAAGGTGCAAGCACAGCCAATCAGCGAATAGAGAGTTGGTGGAGATGCCTCAGGAAAGAATGCATTACATTTTTTATCTCTTTGTTCACTGACCTGAAGGATTGAGGATTGTTCGATGGGGGATTTTTGGATAAAAATCTCATCCGTTTCTATTTCTTGGGAATTATCCGAGTTTTGTCTTAAAAGTTAACGATGTAGTGCACACTGCACAACATAATTTAGCTATAAAGCATTGCTTTGGGACTCATTCAACAAAAGTAACACAAATCCATGTGATTATCCATAACATTGCCCACTTATTAATTAAAAGTTTTTATTGAATTAATGTAATTATTCATAGTTTACTGTAGTAAAAACAAAATAAAATACCACATATCCCCCAAAACACAGCATAACCTTATAAGTAAATAATTGTGTAATAAAAATTCACATTAAAGGGGGGGTGAAATACTATTTCATGCATACTGAGTTTTTTACACTGTTAAAGAGTTGCATTCCCATGCTAAACATGGACAAAGTTTAAAAAATTAAGTTGTACGTTTGAAGGAGTATTTTTGTTCCAAGTTTCGGAAAGTTTTTTTCGAGTATGGCTCTGTGTGACGTTAGATGGAGCGGAATTTCCTTATATGGGTCCTAAGGGCACTTCTGCCGGAAGAACGCGCGCTCCTGTATAGCAGAGCACTGAGAGAACAGACATTCAGTGATCAGAGCGAGAGTGTCGCGAAATGTCACAAAAGAAGTGTGTTTTTGGTTGCCAGGGCAAGACAACCCTGCACAGATTACCAAAAAAAAAAAAAAAACAGCATTAAGGGACCAGTGGATGGAGTTTATTTTTACAGAGCATCAACGGAGTTGTGCAAGTGTTTTTGTTTGTTCCCTGCATTTCGTAGATGCTTGTTTTACAAACAAGGCCCAATTTGACGCCGGATTTGCACATAGTTTATTTCTTAAGGATAATGCAGTCCCAATGAAAAATTGTCACAATCGTGTGTTGGAACCGCATGCGGTGAGTAAAACTGCTTCAAATATCTCTGTGTTGTTAAATTAGCTATCGGCGCGTAAGCACATCAAGTAAACAACATGCGATGTTGTCATCAAACTGCACTTTCCACATGTACAGCTTAAAAAAAAAGAAAAAGAAAAAAAAGACGACATAAAGTTGAACTTAGTCATTTTCCAAAACCGCTAAGCAAATATATACAGTTTCAGTACATACCACATAGAGACGTCGTTGCTGATGCTGCTTTTGTTATATTTCAGCCTCTGGATCTGATTCTGGATCATAAATATACGGCTGAATCTGACTGTTAGCCATGGTTTGTTTTGGATGATGTTTTTTTTTTCCTCACGGTAATGTCACAGCTTCCAAACGCTCTCAACGCAAAAGCTTACTCACGGTCGTGATTCTTTAGCTCCGCCCACACGTCACGCCTCCAGCCGGTCGTGTTTTTCTGGGAAAAATCGGATCTTTCTCTGTCTCAATCTTTCTCTTGTGAAAATAATAAAACTAAAGACTTTTTGGAGTTATGAAGGATGCAGTACTATTCTATAGGTACTCAAGATTAACAGGATATTGAGTGAAAACGAGCATTTCACCCCCCCTTTAATAAAAAAAAAAAAAAAAAAAAAACTAAATGGTTACCAGAATTCTTCACAATATCATTATTTTGTGTTAAACAGAAGAAAGGAACTCATTCAGGTTTGGACAACATGTTTTGGATGATCTATCCCTTTAATTCTAAGTCACAGTCATGGAATTGTGGGTTTATAATTATACTGTCACGCTGTCTGGTCTCTGTTTTCCTGGGTGTCCACTAGTGGTCTCACTTCCCCATAGGCACCTCACCGCAGGCACTACAATTCCCACAAAGCCTTGTCCCTTCATCATGATAATTGCACACCTGTTAATTGCACTCAGGTGTCTTTATTAGCCTTAATAAAACCACACTGCACTTGGATTTTCTGTCTCCTATGTTCCCGTACGTGACAGAAGGACTCCATCATGCCAAGATCCAGCGATGTGGGATTTCATATACGTTCCCCAGCCACCATAGAGGAGCGGATGGGGAGACTTTCCAACCAAACCACTCTCCGTCAAAAGGGGAGTGAGGTGGGATGACTCAGCCACACCTGTCTCTCTCGGTGAGATGGCCGACTCTAGACCGGGGTCTACAGACAGTAGGACAGCCAGCCCAGCACCACTGCACGATATGGCCGCCAGCCCAGCGGCACGGCACAAGGTGGTTGCCAACCCAGTGCCAAGGCGCAAGATGGCCGCCAGCCCAGCATCACAGTGCAAGATGGCCACCAGCCCAGCGCCACAGCACAAGGTGGCCGCCGGCCCAGCCGCCACTGCCCAGGATGGCCAGTCACCAGTCCAGTCACCGTTGACCTTCCAGAGTCAGGTCCAGTCACCGTTGACTTTCCAGAGTCAGGTCCATTCACCGTTGACACTCCAGAGTCCAGTCAGGTCACCGTTGACACTCATGAGTTAAGCACTACCACAGTTAGACCTCAGGGGTCAAGTCACTGGTGATCTTCAAGGAGAGAGTCAAGTCACTGGTGATCTTCAAGGACAGAGTCAAGTCACTGGTCTTCTTCATGGGAAAATTCAAGTCACCATTGATCTTCATGGGCAAAGGCAAGCCACCAGTGTTCTTCATGGGCAAGGTCAAGTCACCATTATTCTTCATGGACAAAGGCAAGTCACCATTTATCTTCATGAATAAATGCAAGTCACCATTGATCTTCATGAGCAGAGTCAGGTCACCAATGATCTTCATGAGCAGAGTCAGGTCACTAAGGATGTTCATGAGCAGAGTCAAGTCACCAACGATCTTCATGAGCAGAGGCAAGTCATCATTGATCTTCCTGAATCCAGTCTAAACTCTGCGGAACTACCAGAGCTCTCCACATCTCTGCGGAACTACCAGAGCCTCTCCACATCTCTGCTGAACTACCTAAGCCCTCTCCATGTCTCTGCTGAACTACCGGAGCCTCTCCACATCTCTGCGGAACTACAAGAGCTCTCCACGTCTCTGCGGAACTACCAGAGCTCTCCACGTCTCTGTCGAACTACCAGAGCCTCTCCACGTCTCTGCCGAACTACCTAAGCCTCTCCACGTCTCTGCTGAACTACCGGAGCCTCTCTACGTCTCAGCTGAACTCTCTGAGTGCTCGACTGATCCTGTCATGGCCACGGAGGCCACCCTTAACTTGTTCATGTTCTCTGTTTCAGACTTGCCTATCCAGACTGGCTCTCATTTATCATCGATCCCACTGTGGTGGTCCTCTACGCCGCCCTGGTGGACTTCTGTCTCGACCACACGGATGTGGTGGTCTTCTGCGCCGCCCTGGTGGGCTTCTGTCTCGACCACACGGATGTGGTGATCTTCTGCGCCACCCTGATGGGCTTCTGTCTTGACCGCACAGATGTGGTGGTCTTCTGCGCCACCCTGGTGGGCTCCTTTTTCGACCGCACGGTTGTGGTGGGCTTCTGTGCCACCCTGGTGGGCTTCTGTCTCGACCGCACGGCTGTGGTGGTCTTCTGCGCCACACTTGTAGGCTTCTGTCTCGACTGCACGGCTGTGGTGGTCTTCTGCGCTGCCCTGGTGGGCTTCTGTTTCGACCACACGGATGTGGGGGTCTTCTGCGCCACCCTGGTGGGTTTCCGACTCAACCACATGGCTCCAATTCCAAGTTGCTCCACCCTGGATTACTGCCCTGTCAGTTCGGCCCTGGGCCACTGAACTTTCTGTCTTTCCTGGACTTATGTTTTGTTTTGTTTTGTTTTTTGCCCTTTTCTCTCTGTTTCCCTCTATGGACCTGGCCCTCCATCCCTCCCCCTGATCCTCCGCCGGTCCACCTCCCTCCTGGGCTACTTGTTTTTGTTTTGCACTTCTTGTCTCTGTTTCCCCATTTTTACCTGGCCCTCCGTCCCTCCCCCTGGTCCTCCGACGCTCCTCCTCCCTCCTTGTCTCTGTGCTCCTTGGTCTCATCTTGGGTTCGGGTGGAGCATCTGGTAGCTGCTCCGTGGAGGAGGGAGAAATGTAATGCTGTCTGGTCTCTGTTTCCGTGGGTATCCACTAGTGGTCTCACTTCCCCATAGGCACCTCACCGCAGGCACTACACTTCCCACAAAGCCTTGTCCCTTCATCACGGTAATTGCACACCTGTTAATTGCACTCAGATGTCTTCACTTTCATAGTCATTAATCTGCCCATATAATCCAGTCTGTTTCCTATTGTCTTCATGGAGTCCTCACTTTCAGTCACCTAGTTTCCTCGCGTTTCCTAGTCCTTGAGTTCCTGTTCTTGTTTCTGTTTGTTTGTTGTTTGTTTCTGTTTGGATTATATTGGTTACGACCCTGGCTTGTTTTTTACCCTGATTTTGGATTACCCTTAATAAAACCACACTGCACTTGGATTTTCCGTCTCCTGTGTTCCCATACGTGACATATACGTTTATGCTGTTTTGGGGCAACTTTTTTTTTATTTTTTTTTTTTTCCTTTTTTACCTTAGTTTTTTCACAAAATTCTCAACATCATTTGCTTACGAAATATTCAATTTCTATTAAAAAGGTACTTTAATGAAGACCTAAATTAAATGTGGTGTTTATGGATATTGATGATCTAGAAAAATAAATAAATAAATGACACTCCCAATTGCAGGTTGAATAACTTTAAAGCAAACCTTTGTCTATTTATATAATTTGCAGGATGAATTGGATGCACGTGTGTGGGATGCACATATAATAAGACCTTCAAAAACGATAGAGTGCCAAGCGGTAGACCCAATGTCATGTACTTATTCCCAGAGCTCTACAGAACAGAGAACTACTTGTCACCAGTGGACCTAGGAGACCTAAAGCTGTGCAAGACAGAATGCATATATCGTTCATCTATATCTTGTGCAAATATTTAGGCAACAGTTTTCAGGACAAGTAATTGTCTCTAAAATACTTAATGTTATTGAGTATATGTTATTGTTTGTTTAGGCAGGGTCCTTTCTATAAGTCTTATTAAATAATGAAAATTATGTAATTTATTTACCATTGGGTTTTTCCAAATTCATACTTTTTCTTCTGTGGTACACAAATGTTTAGCAGAATGTGCATTGAGCAGCTATACAGATCCTCTGTCACCATTTTACATGCAATTGTTGTGAATGTTTTCTCAGGCTGTTGATGCCTAATATTCTGTTAAACGTGTGTTACTCAAAATAAGTCTGTCTTGTTTAGAAGCGACACAAATAAATAACAGAAACTAAGTCTATATAACTTTAGACTCATATGCATAATTTGTTTTCTACCTTGATATAATTTAATAAGCATCAAATGCACTGAATACAGAAATATGTTAAGAAACACAGTTGGGGTCATTTTATTGATTATTATACTTTAATAAAGACAATGTATTGCTGACATGTAACAATGTTTACAAACATGGATACTCAAACCTAACACGTTTTTCTGCATTACAGTAAATTGTAAAGGAAATAAATGTCAGTGTCAAGAATTTCAAATGGATTAAAATTACAGTGCATAAGAAACTGTCAGTTTTTTTTTTTTTAATTAAAAGACAAGAAAAGTAGAAAAAATGTGCTAGTATTAGTTGGTTAAGTGCTGGCGAAAAAGATGAGTCTTTAGATGTTTCTTGAAAATGAGTAAAGACTCAGTTTTACGAATTGAGATTGGGAGGTCATTCCACCAGCTGGGTGCAGTCCAGGAGAAGGACCGTGAGAGTGATTTTGATCTTCTTTGGTATGGCACCACAAGGCGTCGTTCACTTGCAGAATGCAAACTTCTGGAGGGCACATAAGATTTAACCAGTGAGTTTAGGTATGTTGGTGCCGTGCCAGTGGTCGTCTTGTAGGCAAGCATCAGTACCTTGAATTTGATGCGAGCGGCTACTGGTAGCCAGTTTAACCTGATGAGGAGAGGAGTAACGTGAGCTTTTTTAGGCTCATTGAAGACAACCCTCGCTGCTGCATTCTGGATCAATTGCAGAGGCTTGACAGTACATACAGGAAGGCCCGCCAGTAGAACATTACAATAGTCCAGTCTGGAAAGAACAAAAGCTTGGACAAGAAGTTGGGTGGCTTGCTCTGACAGGAAGGGTCTAATCTTCCTAATGTTGTATAAGGCAAATCTGCAGGACCAGGTCGTTGTAGCAATGTGGTCCGTGAAGCTTAACTGATGATCCATCACAACTCCTAGGTTTCTGGCTGTCCTCAAAGGAGTAATGGTTGACGAACCCATCTGTATAGAGAAGTTGTGATGAAGCAATGGGTTAGCTGGAATCACCAGGAGTCATCTGGTTGTAATGAGAAGTAGAGTTGGGTGTCATCAGCGTAGCAGTGATAATAAAAGCCATGCTTCTGAATGACAGATCCTAATGACATCATGTAGATGGAGAAGACAAGTGGTCCAAGTACTGAGCCTTGGGGAACCCCAGTAGCAAGCTGCTGTGACTTAGAAACATCACACCTCCAAGACACACTGAAGGATCTGTCAGAGAGGTAGGACTTAACACACAGGAGTGCGGTTCCAGAGATGCCCATCTTTCTGAGGGTGGACAGGAGAATCTGGTGATTAACGGTGTCAAAAGCAGCAGACAGGTCCAGTAAGATGAGTACTGAGGATTCTAAACACTAAACAGTTATCTAACACTTTATTTAACAGGGTATTTAATAGCTGGCATCTGATTTGTAACAAACAATTATTTGCAACTATAAACTCATGTACAGAATAGCTATTCTATCTTTCTTGTGTAATTCAGTGGAATTTAATATTTTGTATAAAACAAAAATTTATTTAGAATGGAAATTGAAACTTGACTCCATAAAACATATTTAAAGCTATTCAAACCTTAAAATCTTAAAACATCTTAGAAACTACTCAAAAAATTCAAGAATTATTGAATTACATTGCAAACAAAATTGCATGAACAAATAAAATAAAATAAACTATAACCACTGGTGTACACACAATAAGCTTAACCTGACTTTCATTGCAATTAATACAGTCATAGAATGTCCATTGCAAGGCAATCTCTATTTAGTACAATGTCAAACTCTGCACACAATTCTGGATATACACAGTCGAGAACTGCTCCACATGTATGTGCAACAGGCCCACATCCAAGGCCACATAATCCATTAAACATGACTTTAATTTTGTCTTTACACATGGCAGTAGAGCCAGTACAGAGTCGTAGGAAAGTCTCCAGCTTTCTTTGGTCTAGATTTTTCATGTAGCACTACAGATGATTAAGGGTCAGCTGCTCTTGCTGGTTCAAGTATTTTTTGCTGGCTTCATCATTTGTGACACTTTCTTGTTTGTAGCTTTCTTTGACTCGTATGCTTCAAGTTTGCTTTGTCTGGTCAGATTAAGAATGCCACCTGGCATAATGGTCCGGAAGCAAAATGAACACCTTGCATGAACACCTTGCAGATACAAACGAGGTAAATAATGTTTTATGTTTTGATGATAGTTAACACTTAATGTCAGTGAAACCATAACAAATTTTTTTTTTAAATAGTGCTTTTATTATAACGTAAGCCTAAAATGTTAGCAGTTAATGTTCTGAATTTCTGTTTTAAGCTGCGCACGCTGAAGATGACCAGTAGAGTGACGCATTTGATAGCAAGTTTTTAATCAATGGGATTCAGCTCATAATTTCATATAGAATACGCTTGGTTATTTATACAACATAACGTTAATATTAAGCCTTATAGGCTATTTGCAAAAAGGGCCCTGAATGGACATGTCACAGCAGCTTGCTACTGGTGTGATACAGTGACATTTTACAAGTTTCAGTAAATGTTAAAATGATTCAGTAATTCTGTGCTAATTTACTCACCAAATGTTATTTCAAACCTGTTTGACTTTGTTTCCATAAAAAACAAAATGAGAATTTGTGGAAAAAAAAATCTAGGTTGAATTTCTAAAGTGAACTGTACAAAGTAGGAAAAAAAAATGACCACAAGTTATATTTCACTATTATTTTTTACAGTGTAAAACGATTAACGTACTGACCCTTTACAATTATGTAAAATAATAAAAGAAAACAAATCATAGTAAGAAATTACTTATATATATATAAAATCATACATATAGCTACCTGTCTAGGATCCCCATCTTCTGTATTACAGGAAATCCAAAATGGCAAAATTATCATGTGCAATTTCATTCTGGATCTCGGAGTCCTCCAGTTCTAGATCATAAGACACAGCAATGAATGACCCTGGCTCTTTGTTCAAACACACCATATAATCAGATTCATGGTCATCAGGAGTGGATGCCCAATTTTCCTCTTTGAATTTTGATTGGTAGAGAAGCTATCCTCCTCTTCAATGATTGATGAATGACTGACAGGCACATGATCACTTGTTTGGAGAAGTGGTTGTCCTAATATTATTACCATGCTTCTGGTTCTCCTAGTACTCTCTGTTTGTTGAAAGGAGGCATATAAACATCAGAAGATATACAATGTACATTATAATATTATTAACCCATTCTCTCTCTCTCTCTCACTGTGGTGGATTAAGGAAAGTCTGGAAGCAGATGTGTGTTAACAATTTTAAGGTGATGAGAGGAGTATAAATACACAAACAAACAAAGATGCTGAGAAGACGACACTCCGTGGTGGTGGTGAGGAGGCGAATAGTCCGGATGATGACGGCGTGTAGGCAGCAGGAGAGGATGGCACAGGAACTGCGGGGAATAGAGCCGAAGGTAAGTGTCCGTGGCTGAGTGAACATGCGGAGAGTGGATGAGGTTCAAGGGAAAACACAGACATCCAAATGCATACAACACTAAAGCCAGACGAACAGGGTAACCACATCAAACAAGTAACAACGATCTCACCAACACAAGACGTGAGACAAGCCAATATATAGTGGATGAGTAATGAGTGCTAGCTGTTGCTGATGACAATTAACGGAGACGCCCACAAGCTAATCAGTGCAGACGCGAAACACAGATTTCACCACAAAGTGCAAACACCCCGAGATCACGGTTTACCAACCGTGACACTCACTCTCTAAATACCAACCCGATTCCAACTTCGGACACTGTACAAATTGTGAATAAAAACTGAATGCAATGATGAGGAAGTTTCAAATTTCTATATTTTATTTAGAATACAACATAGATGAAGCATCAGATGTTTAAGCTGAGAAAATGTATAATTTTTTAGGAAAAAAATCAGTTGATTTTAAATAATTTCATGGCATCAACACATCTACAAGGCCATGTTTACCACTGTGTGGCATCCCCTCTTCTTTTTATAATAGTCTGCAAACGTCTGGGGACTGAGGAGACAAGTTGCTCAAGTTTAGGAATAGGAATGTTGTCCCATTCTTGTCTGATACAGGCTTCTAGTTGCTCAACTGTCTTAGGTCTTCTTTCTCGCATCTTCCTCTTTATGATGCACCAAATGGGTGAAAGATCTGGACTGCAGACTGGCCATTTCAGCACCCAGATCCTTGTTCTACGTAGGGGTTGCATGACTACTGATTTCTACTAGTCTATTTTTTACTTAAAGAGTTACTTGACTACTACATGCTACTTTAAATGAAAAGTGAAAATGTAAATGAAAACATTATTTTTTTTAATCAATAAACGCTAATTAATTCATAGCCTTATGCAACAATTACATATATAAATAGTCAAAACTATTATGACATTACATATAAAAATATTCATGTAACAGCCAGTATTTGTATTTGTGTCTGTAACAATCACAACATTTTCGTATCTACATTCAAATACAATGTCGTACAGTACTTGATAAGACCGTTATGACTTTATATTTGTTTTCATAGTTATCACTGAACAAGTATGCAGTCTTAAATTAAAATAATTATTAATTTCCAAAATAATATTTATTAGAGAGATGTCATGACAAACATTTACTGATCATTTGAACACGACTGAATCAATTCAATGCACACATGACTGGTGAGCGTAATGTGCTAAATCCATTAATTTGTATCATATCGTAGGCTAAGGTTTAAATCATTGCATTTTAAATATATACAATAGAATGTGTATTATGTATTATTATAGGTGATAGGACTATAGGTATATTATATTGGTGATATTATTCTAGCCAAGCTCTGATTTATGAGAGATGCACGGAGAGACAGCAGCAATGCTGTGTTTGATTTGCGCTCTTTGCACTCATAAAGTTTACATTGATTCACTTCACACTGGTAACTTTAGAGGTCTCTGTTTAATATTGTGCTAATCCCCTGGCTCACCTGTTATCTAGCAAACTCCAGATTGTGCCAGTTTCAGCCAAATATACAGGCATAATTATTCCTTGTCTGTTATTCCTTTTTTAAGCCATTATCCGTGCCATTCGGAATAAGATAGGCTATTCGACTTCAGGCACACTCCTATTTACATATTTTGATTTTACATGCAACATAGGTAAGGTCATAGAAAGTAACAGCTCCACGCAATATTGTAATCCTAAAATTCACGTCATACTTGAAAACTCTTTGTACTCATTATGGTTAATCCATGCTTGAGTAGTCGATTGTTTCCGACAGCATCGACTAGTGGTTGAAGTAGTCGATCACTTAACTACTCGACTATTCTATGTAAGCCCTAGTTCTACGCAACATCAATGATGTTGTAATTGATGCAGTATGTGGTCTGGCATTGTCATGTTGGAAGACGACGATGTCTGGAAGGGAGGATATGTTGTTCTGGAACTTGGATATACCTTTCAGCATTGATGGTGACTTTCCAGATGTTTCAAGCTGCCCATGCCACACACAATCATGAAACCCCATACCATCAGAGATGCAGGCTTCTGAACTGTGCACTGATAACAACTTGGGTTGTCCTTGTCCTCTTAAGTCCGGATGACATACTATCCCAGTTTTCCAAAAATAACTTAAAATTTTGATTTGTCTGACCACAGAACAGTTTTCCACTTTGCCACAGTCAATTTGAAACAAGCCTTCCAAAATATACGTGATACCACGACACCGCAGCATAAATGACTGACCACTTCTTCGGCTGTGTGTTCACAGTGTGTGTGTGTGTGTGTGTGTGTGTTCACTGCTGTGTGTGTGCATCTTGGATAGGTTAAATGCAGAGCACAAATTCTGAGTATGGGTCACCATACTTAGCTGTATGTCACATCACTTTCACTTTCATTTTTTTTACCTATAGAGTATTAACCGGCAACGGTGAATGGCACTGTGGATTGTGTTCATAGACAGTATTCCTGAGCCCATATTATGATTTCCATTACAGTAGCATTCCTGTATGTGATGCAGTGCTGTCTAAGGGCCCGAAGATCATGGGCATCCAGTATGGTTTTCCGTCCTTGACCCTTACGCAAAGAAATTGTTACAGATTCTCTGTGCAACTCTTTGCAATTTTTTTCTGAGAAACTTCTTCTGATAATGCTCCACTATTTTTCGCCACAGCATTGGGGGAATTGGTGATCCTCTGCCCATCTTGACTTCTGAGAGACACTGCCACTATGAGAGGCTCTTTTTATACCCAACCATGTTGCCAATTGACCTAATAAGTAGCAAATTGGTCCTCCAGCTGTTCCTTATATGTACATTTAACTTTTCTGGACTTGTATTGCTACCTTTCCCATCTTTTTTAAATGTGTAGCTCTCATGAAATCCAAAATGAGCCTTATATTTGGCATGACATTTCAAAATGTGTCACTTTCAACATTTGATATGTTATCTACTTTATATTCTATTGTGAATAAAATATAAGTTTATGAGATGTGTAAATTATTTCATTCCTTTTTTACTCACAACTTTTTTTTGGAATCAGGTTTGTAGATAAATACAAAGCATATAAACGTCTAAAGATATACAGTGTACATTATAACGTTACCATTTAATCCTCTCTCTCTAAATAGAAAAACAGGAAGCATATAAACACCATAAGATCTCATTCCCACTCTCTCTCTCTCTCTCTCTCTCTCTCTCTCTCTCTATAAAAATTTCACAACAGACATGCACATAAATTACTTTTTTAAATC
>NC_068391.1:25306730-25330837 GCF_023724105.1 Carassius gibelio
ATGATTCTTTGGTGAACAGAAAGTTCAAAAGAACAATTTATGTGAAATATATTTTTGCAACATTATAAATGTTTTACTTCTATCAATTTAATGGCTATATGCTGAATGAAAACAATCATTTATTTTTAATAACACACACATATCAAACATTTGAATGGTTGTATATCATGATTTTTGAACATATTAAGACTATAACTGTTTTAAATATTGATAATAATAATCAGAAATGTTTCTTGAGCAGCAAATCATCATATTAGAATGATTTCTGAAGATCATGTGACACTGAAGACTGGAGGAATGATGCTGAAAATACAGATTTGATCACAGAAATAAATAACATTTCACAATATATTCACAAGAAAATAAATATTTGAACTGATTATAAGTCTTTTAAATTTTTCATTAAAATATTATTTATTTATGTGATGGAAAAGCTGAATAAATAACTTTTTATTCATCAATAAATACAAAAAAAAGTATCACATGCTCCCCATCCCCCCCCCCCAAAAAAAAAGTGAATTAAAAAAAAAAAAAGCATCACAACGTTTCTAACACTGAGCTTTGATCAAAGCAATAAATAATATTTTGAAGTATGTTAAGATAGAAAACCATTATTTGAAATGTTAAATTTTTGAACATTACAGTTGATCAGATAAATGCTGGCTTGATAAGCAAGAGACATATTTCAAAGATATAAAAAATAGTAATGTGTCCAAACTTTTGATAGTACCCTTATTAAGCAGACAGAACGTTCTCGGGCTTTCTGAATGATAAAAACAGAGAGGGACATGTATTACATTATATTGTTTGGTATGTTTTAATTTTATTTTTATAAAATCTTTGCCAAAAGATGCTTTTATTTCTGCTAACAGTATAATCCATTTTTATTGAGTAAATGTATTGAGAAATTGTCCAGTAACACTATATAACAATCTGTTTCAATTTCAGGTTCCAGAGCAGGGACTGTCAGATAGTAAGGTGAGTCCCCCTTTTTTTCTATTTCAGTGGAGGTTAAGTTATTAAAACTATTTGAATGCTACAATGTATAATTGTGTATTGATAATATTGAGCGCCTGATAATGTTACAACTAGTGCTGTTCAAAGCATAATGTATGTTAGGACCGTTTGTGGTTTGCAGCTTTCTGGAGAAATGCCCCTTTAAATAACTTCACACTCAGCATCCTGAACTATATACAGGCGCATCTCAATAAATTAGAATGTCATGGATAGTTCATTTATTTCAGTAATTCAACTCAAATTGTGAAACTCGTGTATTAAATAAATTCAGTGCACACAGACTGAAGTAGTTAAAGTCTTCGGTTCTTTTAATTGTGATGATTTTGGCTCAACAAATTAGAATACTTCGTAAAAAAAAGAAAAAAAGATTTTAGTGAATTGTTGGCCTTCTGGAAAGTATGTTCATTTACTGCACATGTACTCAATACTTGGTAGAGGCTCCTTTTGCTTTAATTACTGTCTCAATTCGGCGTGGCGTGGAGGTGATCAGTTTGTGGCACTGCTGGGGTGGTCTGGAAGCCCAGGTTTCTTTGACCGTGGCCTTCAGCTCATCTGCATTGTTTGGTCTCTTGTTTCTCATTTTCCTCTTGACAATACCTCATAGATTCTCTATGGGATTCAGGTCTGGTGAGTTTACTGGCCAGTCAAGATCACCAACACCATGTTCATTTAGTCAACTTTTGGTGCTTTTGGCAGTGTGGACAGGTGACAAATCCTGCTGGAAAATGAAATCAGCATCTTCAAAAAGCTGGTCAGCAGAAGGAAGCATGAAGTGCTCCAAAATTTCTTGGTAAACAGATGCAGTGACTTTGGTTTTTAAAAAACAGAATGGACCAACACCAGCAGATGACATTGCACCCCAAATCATCACAGACTGTGGAAACTTAACACTGGACTTCAAGCAACTTGGGCTATGAGCTTCTCCAGCCTTTCTCCAGACTCTAGGACCTTGGTTTCCAAATTAGATAAAAAAGATTGCTCTCATCTGAAAAAAAGGACTTTGGACTAATGAGCAACAGTCCAGTTTTTCTTCTCCTGAGCCCAGGTAAGACGCCTCTGACGTTGTCTGTGTCTCAGGAGTGGCTTAACAAGTGGAATACGACAACTGTATCCAAATTCCTTGACACTTCTGTGTGTGGTGGCTCTTGATGTCTTGACCCCAACCTTAGTCCATTCCTTGTGAAGTTCACTCAAGTTCTTGAATCCAGTTTGCTTGACAATCCTCATAAGGCTGTGGTTCTCTCGGTTGGTTGTGCATCTTTTTCTTTTCCACTCAACTTTCTATTAACATGCTTGGATACAGCACTCTGTGAGCAGCCTCTTTGGCAGTGAATGTTTTTGGCTTAACCTCCTTGTGAAGGGTGTCAATGATTGTCTTCAGGACAACTGTCAGATCAGCAGTCTTCCCCATGATTGTGTAGCCTAGTGAACCAAACTGAGAGACCATTTTGAAGACTCAGGAAACCTTTGCAGGTGTTTTGAGTTGATTAGCTGATTGACATATCACCATATTCTGATTGTGAATTGGTATGTTTTTGTTAAATGTGATCACAATTAAAAGAACCAAAGACTTAAACTACTTCAGTTTGTGTTCACTCAATTTATTTAAAACACAATTTTCACATTTGAGTTGAATTACTGAAATAAATGAACTTTTCCATGACATTCTAATTTATTGAGATGTACCTGTACCTGTTATGACAGTCATAGTCCTATATCAATGCTTTAATAAGTCTGTGTGGTACTTACAACACAGTATTAAGTACTAAGTCTATGTAAACTATTGAACGGGGTCATTTTTATAAAGTAAACTATTTTCTCTTGTGGACAATATATTTTATGTGAAATATCTGATTCAGGCTAGTACTAAATAAAAAATAAGTTGCATTTTGTATATCCCTCTTTTGTCAAAAATGTTCAACATTTTGTAAATTCTGCAAGGTATATGTAAACTTTTGACCTTAAATGTGTGTGTATACAGTATGTGTGTGTGTATGTACAGGATGCATGCTTACGTGTGTTGTGTGTGTGTGTGTGTATGGCAATAACATTTTTGTCCATATGTCATGTTTTTTTTTTTTTTGCTTTGTTTTTTTAGAGACAAATGAAAAGGAGGGAACTGTCTTTAAGCTGTGGAGTCAGACGGAGGGATCCCATTTACCTCAAAAACAGCATTGCAGAGGACTCTATTACTACTAGAACCAACTCAATCACACAATGGTGACACATTTATAAGAACATTTCCCTGTGATATAAACACTTGCCTGTGGTACTTGTTCAGATTATTCTCTTTCTCATTGTGTAGCACTGGTTTAAAGGGTCTGTTCACCCAAAAATTTTAATTCTGTATTAATTACTCATGTCGTTCTAAACCTGTAAGTTCTCCATTCATCTTCGGAACACAAATTAAGATATTTCTTGAAGAATTCTGAGACCTCTCTGACCCTTAAGCTCACACATAATAGCATGCTCTGCTCACATTCAGTGCATGGATCCTCTCCAAATTAGCACCATGGTGAAATCAAGGAGACAGTTTGTTGAATAAAGTCATTATATTTGTTACAAAAAGTATTCTCGTAGCTTTGTAAAATTATTGTTGAATCCCTGTTGTCACATAGATTATTTTACCGATCTTCTTGCCACATTTCTGTACCTAGATCGTGATAATTACATTGCTATCTATGGGAGGGTCAGAGAGGTCTCAGAATTCATAAAAAATATCTTAATTTGTGTTCCAAAGATGAACAAGTTGTCTTACGAGTTTGGAACAACATGAGTGTGAGTAATTAATGACAGAATTTTTATATTTGGATGAACTTACCCTTTAAGCTTAGTGAATATTGTGTACAGGAAGCACTAGAATTATAGACTTGTACTGCTTGGGGTAGTGTACCAAATAAACCTTTAATTTTGCTTTTTTGTGCATAAATTATCAAAATGAAAGAAAAATGCACAATGGCACGTCTTTTGCATTGTTTTTTTTGTAGTAATTCAATTGTTTTAATATGAATATTGTTTTAATAGTGTTCAGTACTCAGTACTTTAAACGTTTTGTTGTCTTAAGAGGTTTGTATAACAACTTAACAAAAAAAAAATATCAGTGCCATAAGACAATAAAATATTTTATTATCTATTATGTAAGATGCTTGTAATGATTGCTTTAATGGTATTAATTATTTCATAATCTACTTATGAGATTTGTTTTATCAGGTAACTGTACAAATACTGTGGTATATGGACATTACTTTTTATTTGTAACAAAGAAACATGCATTTTCTGTAAAGGTGTTCTGAAATATGTATTGTGAAGAGTACTATCCAAATAAACTAACTGTATTTGAATTCTAGATATGTATGCAACTTATTTGTGTGTGTGTGTTAGCATATATATGTGAGCTGGCCCAGATCCGGCACGGATCCAAAATGGTACTGGACCAGATCCGGCCCACATTTAGGCCAAATCATAATAAAGGAATCCAGAGCTGGCCCAGCTCTGGTCCGGATCCGGTAAAAACGGATCCGTGCCGGTATTGGCCCGTTGTGCCAAAAGACCCCGGCCCAAGTCCGTTGCGCGGATCTGGGCCAGATCTTCCGATTGGCCTGGGCCAGATTTGGCCCAGATGAGTTTTGCTGTCTGGGTGATTCGCGATCCCGCTACGAACTCCCGAACTGACTCAAATGATTAGCGATCCCCAAATTGACTCAAATGATTCGCGATCCTCTAATTGACTCAAATGATTCGCGATCCCGCTACGAACTCCCGAGCTGACTCAAATGATTCGCGAACTCGCTACGAACTCCGAACTGGTTCAAATGATTCGCGAACCCGCTACGAACTCCCGAACTGACTCAAATGATTTGCGATCCCAATAATACACATAAAAGTGTGCACATCGAGAGAAATAAACAGCAGATGTTCATGTTAACAACTTCTTTAACTTGAGCAAACGCTTCTAATACATATACATTTGTTAATAAAGTAAATAAAACGAAAACATGAATGTTTTAATGCTACTGAATAAAAATAAACGATCCACTGGAAAGTCTCTGCTCATCATGGCTGCACCTGGATCAGTGAGCTGCGTCTAGGACTGATGACGTCATTTCCATGGAGGCATGTTGTACACGCCCCCGTCCATTGACTCCGCCCCCACGTCAAAACAGTGCCACAAAGAGAGACGTGCAGAAAAGTGAAGCGCAAAGGAAAAATGGCTTCGCAAGCTCAAACTAGACTGACACGCAAAATAAAAGCAGCGTTGCACATAAATTAATAGATATGACCATGGAAAATATGTATTGCAAAATCATTGCTTTCGCGCTGTTTCATTTGTTTTGCAATTCTTAATTTTTGTTTGCATAAAGCAAATGTATTTTCCTCAATACTTTAAATAAAATGTTTTAATTTGTTTTTGTTTTTATTGTTTTTGTATATTTTAAACAAGGTAAATCTTTCTGATTTATTAAAATAAAAAAGTCACATACATGGATTTTACTGGGCTAAGCCCCGGATCTCATGTAATGTAATTTGAATGTACATTAAATGAAACGTAGTTTTATTGCTTTCTCTGTGTTCAAACACTAATAATTAATAACTAATAACACTAATAATTCTTTACATTTACATTTAATCATTTAGCAGACGCTTTTATCCAAAGCAACTTACAAATGAGAACAATAGAAGCAGTCAGGTCAACAAGAGAACAACAACAGAATACAAGTGCCATGACAAGTCTCAGTTAGTCTAGTATAGAACGCATAGCCAGGTATATATAATTTTTTTTATTTTTTATTTTTATATAAATGAAAAAGACAAGAAAAGGAAAAGTACTGGTGTTAGTAGGTTAAGTGCAGGCGAAAAAGATGAGTCTTTAGATGTTTCTTGAAAATGAGTAAAGACTCAGCTGTACGAACACTAATAACTCTTTAAACACGAATAATTTACTATCGTTGAGAAAATTTAATAAAACAAGTAAATACAAATCAAAAAGAGCCACACTTGTAGTCTGCTTTTCATTTTGATAGCACTATAGCCTACAGATGAACTCCACAACAAATAATAACACATGTAACTGATGAGACTATGGATCCAGTGAAAATGAAAATATGCACTGATACAGTGCACAGTAGAAACATAGTAAAAATGATATGTTATATTAAAAAGTAGATGTGAAGTGAATAATATGAAAAGCGAGTACAACGGTACAATAGCATATGTGATATAATAGATTTATAATAGCATAAAATTATATGTATAATATGAATAATACCATAACAACAATAGGTTAATAATAGAGAGAAGAATATTTAATATCAAGGGTGGAATAATACAGAATAGACAAAAATGGAGAATTAATAGTAAATTAAAGAGTAAAATAAAAAAAAATTTGAAATGTAATTTTAAAATACTATTTGTGTAATAATTATTAATCAAATTAAGACACCTTATGACACAACACAAAAAAGTTGTGGACATGAGTTCCAAATTGTGTTTAATTAATGAGCTCCTTAAGTTTAATATATACATGTACACACACACACACACACACACACACACACACACACACACACACACACACACATATATATATATATATATATATATATATATATATATATATATATATATATATATATATATATATATATATATATATATATATATAAATAATAAATCTTCTGAATCAATCTCAGCTCAAGAAATGTAAAAAACTTGATGATGCTTGACATTTTGTTCTATAATGCACATTACACACACTCATGCAGAAAACACACACATTTTTAATGCTCCCCTCAAAAAACTTTATAATAATCAAAATTAATAATCATTATAACAACATCACAATGAGTTTATCATGATATTGCAGCTGGACTCACTATGAGTTCCTGTGTTTTTCATTTCTAGGCTATTAACATTATGTCATTTTTGTGTAAAGACACACGCAGTACATTATCAGCATTAAATAGCCTGTGCAAAGCTTTTTAATTGCAGTCTATAGTATTAGAATATGAGCTGGGTCATTCTGTCGATTCATTCAGGGCTGCTCTGGGTTTAGTACAAACACAAAATTAGTCTGTGGAGGTATAGTCTTGTCTCTGAGAACAGGTTTCCTCAGCTTTCCTTAAGACTGTCTTTGTCCTGTTTGCAAATTACTAAAAGGGAAGAAAAAAGAATACATAGAATCAGTTCACAGTTTTATGAAAAGCAATGAAATCCTTACAATCAAGTGATGATAACACGTTTGAATAACGGTCCATTAGTTAATATTAGTTAACTACTTTAGTTAACATGATCTAAGCAAGAACAATCCTTCTACAGCATTTATTAATCTTAGTTGATGTTCATTTCAACATTTACTAATGCATTATTTAAATCAAAAGTTGTGCTTGTTAACATTAGTTAATGCACTCTGAATTAGCATGAACAAACAATGAAAAACTGTATTGTCATTAACTAACATGAACAAAGATGAATAAATACAGTAATAAATGTATTGTTCATTGTTTGTTCATGTTCGTTAATGAATTAACTAACATTAACTAAAGGACTAGTATTCTAAAGTGTTACCACTTAATCTTTGTAAATAAGTAACGGTAGTGAAATTAAAGACAAGATTTGGCTCCATCATTAATCTAGACAGTCAAAGGGCTCACTCTGTATATTGTGCTCATAACACCATTTAGTTTATTATATAAACGGCAATATAAGTTAAAACGTAATAAGAATTCGTTTGAACACTGAATTCTTATAAAGTCTCAGCTTTCACTGCTAACTACGTTATCGATATCGCTAGCTATTATTAATAGTCTGACACTAGTGGTTAATTAAGCTGTTTTGTCAACATAATGTTAAAAATGACCAAAAAACTAAGAGAAAGAACAGCTGAGTCTTACCTGTGAAAGATAACACCCCGAGATCTGTTTTTATTATCGTGTGACGGTTTGTAGGTGTCCAATCTGTCGATGAGTCAGGTATGTTTTCTTCTGTCCTGGGGGGTATTCCAGAAAGCAGGTTATGTGACATACCCGGGTATGTTTAAGAGTAAGTAAGTGGATAACCTCAACTTTCGGTTCCAAAAATGGAGGTAACTTTCAGGGTATGTTAGTTGTCATAGCAACTCACTCTCTGAACATAACCTGCACCGGAGCAGGTTCTGTTCCAGGGTTAGTTCACTTCAGCGAGCCTTCAGTGGGCGTGACAGATACCGCACAACATTATATATATATATATATATATATATATATATATATATATATATATATATATATATATATATATATATATATATATATATATATTTGATATGTTAATGAGGAAGCGCTAATATAAGTAATAAGGCAATATATTATATTATTTCTTTTATTGGCATATATAAGAGTTATCTGTATAAATACTATGTAGGTAATGTTTAACTTAATATATATTTATATATTAAATATTTAAATATATAATATTTATTTATTTTATTTATTACATTTTATATTATCTCACAGATGGATCGGCATTTTCTATAATGTCTAAATTTAAATCAAAATACATATCTGATATGACTTAATATAAATTAGCATAAAACAAACAATATAATTCACATTCTTTCTCAAGGATTAAAGATTAAATGGAAATAAATAAAAATTTCACAGCCATCAATTAGGTGGCGATATGCACTAAGCATGTAAACAACTAATGAACAAAAGAAGAAGAAAGAAACAGCTTGGCGCGCTTTTTCTTAGCGTCTGTCTCTATAGTGACTCGTCGATTCGTCGCTCTGTTGAGAATGTCTTGAGTCTTAACCAGGAACATACTCTGAGTTGAATGAACTTACTCCCGGACGCGTTTTTGGAACCACATACCTCGAGTAAGCAAGGTTTGGGGTTAATCAACCGAAAGTTCAGGGTTTAGTTCACGGTAAGTTAACCCTGCTTTCTGGAATACACCCCTGATGTGAGAGAGAGTTTGTTGCCCGCTCCTATGATCTTTGTTGACATCTTTGTACGCATGCGCGAGTGGTTGTGCGGCAACAAAACAAACAGTATGGCGGGCTGTAAAGAGCCGACGAGCACTTTCAAGAGAGTTAGCGGGCGAAATCCACAATATATAAGCACTTTAACATCTGAAGACCGGAGGAGGTTTGGAGAGAAGCTCAAAATTTGTATTGGTGACAAAATCGAAGTTATTCAAAGCCCATATGAGATCTGGGATGACAAAAAACGTTGGTCCGACTCGCCTGTGTCTTGGCAACCAATCTGCTGGGGAAACATTTATTCTTATTTAATAGAACCCCTAGACCCTTCACTCATGAAAGATAAAAGGCTTTCAAAAGTCTGGAGGCCTATGATAATTTTGTTTCTCGAAAAGTTGGGCCGATCTTTTCTGCCAATCAGAAAGCAGTGATCGTGCTAAAAGCAGAGGTTAGACCTGGCCAAGCAGAGTCACAGCGTGATTCGCATCTCCCGTGGGTGAACCCAAAAGAGAACGGCGAAATAATCACTGCTCACTGCAAAGCCGGGTAAGTCCTCATTGATCAGTGTTCTTATTTACTTAATTATTTATTTATTGAAATGTAGTGACTGTTGTACCAGTTCAATTGTGTTCAGTGTGCCTAATTGCACGCAACCATTTCTTTCGTTTTTCGCTTTCCTTTTTGGAGGGAATTCGAAAAAACTTTTTATCAGGCCCCCAATGAGCCGTACAATCGACCACACAGCAAGAGTGAACCATCATCTTCTCTAAATCCTCCTCCAAACGTGCAAAACAATCAAATTACAGGTATCTAGCGGTGGTTCCTGCCACAGGATTCCCATGATGCAACGTGACAAACATAAACATTGACGTCACAAAAGATCCGCCTATATGTCGGCGTCGTTGACGTGCGGTCAAGCGGCCAATGAGGCATTTATGTATTTATATGTCTATGGTTCGGAGCGTGTGTCATTTGAATCAGTTCGAGAGTTCAGAGCGGGTTCGCAAATCATTTGAATCAGTTCGGGAGTTGTGAGCGTGAATCATTTGAATCAGTTTGGGAGTTCGGAGCGGGTTCACGAATCATTTTAGTCGGTTTGGGGATCGCGAACTGGGAGTTCGGAGCGTGTATCATTTGAATCAGTTCGAGAGTTCGGAGCGGGTTCGCGAATCATTTGAATCAGTTTGGGGATCGCAAATCATCTGAGTCAGTTTGGGAGTTCGGAGCGGCTTCGCGGATCATTCGAACCAGTTCGAGAGTTTGGAGCGGGATCGTGAATCATTTGAATCAGTTCTGGAGTTCGTAGCGGGTTCGCGAATCATTTGAGTCAGTTCGGGAGTTCAAAGCGGGTTCGCGAATCACTTGAGTCATTTCGGGAGTTCGGAGCTGGTTCGCGAATCATTTGAGTCAGTTTGGAAGTTTGGTTCAGGTTCGCGAATCATTTGAGTGAGTTTGGGGTTCGCGAATCATAGCTGTATATGGATAGGCATTTTAAACTAATTTAGTAGCTAGTTCTAATTACGTTTTCCACCGGTGTTTAGGTGTGATATGTGAACTCGTATTTCATTATTCTGTTTATTCAAATGCATGTATGAATTGTGTTCAGTGTGCCTAATTGCACGCAACCATTTCTTTCGTTTTTCGCTTTCCTTTTTGGAGGGAATTCGAAAAAACTTTTTATCAGGCCCCCAATGAGCCGTACAATCGACCACACAGCAAGAGTGAACCATCATCTTCTCTAAATCCTCCTCCAAACGTGCAAAACAATCAAATTACAGGTATCTAGCGGTGGTTCCTGCCACAGGATTCCCATGATGCAACGTGACAAACATAAACATTGACATCACAAAAGATCCGCCTATATGTCGGCGTCGTTGACGTGCGGTCAAGCGGCCAATGAGGCATTTATGTATTTATATGTCTATGGTTCGGAGCGTGTGTCATTTGAATCAGTTCGAGAGTTCAGAGCGGGTTCGCGAATCATTTGAATCAGTTCGGGAGTTGTGAGCGTGAATCATTTGAATCAGTTTGGGAGTTCGGAGCGGGTTCACGAATCATTTTAGTCGGTTTGGGGATCGCGAACTGGGAGTTCGGAGCGTGTATCATTTGAATCAGTTCGAGAGTTCGGAGCGGGTTCGCGAATCATTTGAATCAGTTCGGGAGTGGGTTCGCGAATCATTTTAGTCAGTTTGGGGATCGCAAATCATCTGAGTCAGTTTGGGAGTTCGGAGCGGCTTCGCGGATCATTCGAACCAGTTCGAGAGTTTGGAGCGGGATCGTGAATCATTTGAATCAGTTCTGGAGTTCGTAGCGGGTTCGCGAATCATTTGAGTCAGTTCGGGAGTTCAAAGCGGGTTCGCGAATCACTTGAGTCATTTCGGGAGTTCGGAGCTGGTTCGCGAATCATTTGAGTCAGTTTGGAAGTTTGGTTCAGGTTCGCGAATCATTTGAGTGAGTTTGGGGTTCGCGAATCATAGCTGTATATGGATAGGCATTTTAAACTAATTTAGTAGCTAGTTCTAATTACGTTTTCCACCGGTGTTTAGGTGTGATATGTGAACTCGTATTTCATTATTCTGTTTATTCAAATGCATGTATGAATGCATGTGAATGATCACAAAATTCAAGATATGGGGGTTAGAAAATGTATATATTTATATAATTTTTATTAGTAAATCAATATCACACGAAGAGTGCCATTGCAGTTTTCCTCCAAAAATCAGCATGATTAAAATGTGATATTAAGTTACTCGGTAAGTTAATTACAAATACAAAATGTTGCAGAATAATGTAATATTATGAATGAATAATAGCCTAAAGCGTATATCTGAGCATGCGCGCCTGGTTTTGTAACAAAGCAAAGGAAATCTGAGTGTGAGCTGAGAGATTCGTGCTCGCGCATTATTTTAATGTGCTTTCGCGTTACATTAATGCGCTCTCGCTGCAGCTTCTGCACCGCTCACACATACTGTATACGCACTGCAGACGGAGTATACTTGTGAACCTGTATAATGTATAACAAATCTATTTCAACACCTGAGGCACCGCTACAATTAATGAGCTCTATGAACAATGCATGGCCAAAAAAGAAAAAAAGTCCCTGGACACGGGATTTATTTATTTATTTATATATATATTTTTAGCCATAAGTCTATAAAGTTTGTTACACCTTTACTATAGTGATTATTTTGTCTTATGTCTGTTGTAGACGTTACAACTTTTTGATAAAGCTCTAATTGTTTTTCTTTTGGAAATATGTTTCAAATTCTTCCTGAATGCATTTATGACTGTAAAACATATATGTGTGTGTCAAAATTGTGGTTAAAGATAGTTTTTTTTTTGTCCATATCGCACAACCCTATAATAAATAGTTAACAATCTAGTTTCTGAGTACTAAGTTATTAACCCAACAATAGCGAGGTCAGTTTATCATTTAATCATTTAATTTTTTTTTTTTGCAGTGGGCCGTGCAAACATATGTGTTTGGTTGTGTGGGCCACGAGTTGAAAAAGGTTGGGAACCACTGCTGTAATCAAACAGCACCTTCAGATGCAGCCTGCGGAGACTCAAGCAGGGCCACTGCTGGACCGATGGGCAGATCAGTTAAATAAATGGAGACAACATATTCCTCATAAACTTTAAGCAGGTGATGGACTTTTGATACTAATCACAAAACCAGCTTTACTGATGAGACTCGCATGACAATCACATGCGATTAATCATGCAGCCCTACTTTTTTTTATTACATTTTATTTAAATCCAGGTGTTTCTTAATTTTTACAAAGATTTTTATTTAGCAATTTCTCAAGAAAAAAAAAAAGACGAAAGAGAAACGAACACCAGACACTTCCTTAATGACATCTACCAGGAAGTGACATCACTTTGGAGAGAACTCATGAAATCAACAGCACAAGCTTTCGTAAGCATTATCAGTGGACTAGAAGAATGGCTAGCATTTTGTGCTATAAGTTAGTTTGTCTCACATCTTGTTGCGATTTTTAAATGACAGGAATTTTGGAAGATTTTGGTCGTCATTTCAAGATAATTAAAAACAAATAATAATAAAAAATATTTGTAAGATTACACACTCATATAAAACAGATGTAAATCCTCCACTGAGAAATGACTAGCTCTTCCTATCCGTTTCTTTTTATTGCTCTTAAATAATAATGTTATGGAAGGCATAAAGAAAGGTAATTGCGATATGAGTAGAGTAGAGCAGATTTCTGAAAGTTTGGACTGGCATTTTCCAAAAAAACATCTTTATAGACGTATATGAGATTATATTAGTTATATGAGGGCTCAGATTGGCCGTCAGCCCCATCACAGAGCCTGTTGTCTTGCCTTGATAGGTATTGGTGCTGAAGCGGATTTGAGGCTCTGTGTCCACTAATAATCCACTCAAACCCTGATCCTCTCGTGCGTCTGTAATCCAGCCAGATCTCCACAACGTCCCGCTGTGTCCTAATGCTGCTCTCCCACAATTAGCCTCATGTTTCTCTTGCACTTCTCGCAAACGTTTTCCCAAGACAGAACGATTTGTTCTGGCTGATAGCAAGTGAAAGCTAATTACCGCTGGATTAATGGAGTGAGTGTGTGCTTGTAGGGTTTATGTGTGTATGAGGAAGTTTTTCTAATCAAATTAAGATGGCCAGCAGTGGACGTCCTTATTTACTGTCATATTAGTCAGATATCTGTGTGGAGGACGAGGGGGGAGAGACTGCAGGGGGTCTGATGTGATTTGCGTTCATTATCTCTGAGTCGAGTTGAAATTCCATCTCTTGTTAATACACACTTTCTTCAGTCTTAAATGATCAGTCAGTCTTAGTGTCGACAGTGACCTCTCTATATATCTCTAGATATCTCTCTATTCTTCCGCTCTTGCATGTATTCAATATCATTCCTGCCGCATAATTTATGATTTATATTATAATGATTCAAGTAACTTTTTACAAACGTCTTAAGGGCAAATGTGTAAAACCTGTTGGTTTGAAGGATAGTGTCTAGTTTTAAGTTTTAATATATTTTCTGATATATTAACAATGTTTCCTTAAAATCAATAAATCAATCGGGACACATTCTTAATTAAATTTAAAATAAATAAATAAATAAAGCTGTATTAAACATTGTTTTGATGCTTGAAAACTCCTTTTTATCATAAAAACATTCCTAATTATAGATTGTGAAATAAGTTTTCTTTTATTCATAATGGTAATTTAAAAAAAACTGCAACTGTTTAAACTGTATTTATTTACCTGCATTTTACTGCTATTTTATCTATTTTAAAATAAATTAATATAAATAAATAAACAATTTGTTCAGGATGATAGATGGATGATTATTCTAGATGTAAGTACATAAGCACTAATGTCTTTGTGGTATTTAGTAACTATCATTTCCATTTACCGCATTTTCCGGACTATAAGTCACACTTTTTTTTTCATAGTTTGGCTGGTCCTGCGACTTATCAAAATTAATTTGACATGAACCAAGAGAAATGAACCAATAGAAAACATTACCGTCTCCAGCCGCGAGAGGGCGCTCTATGCTGCTCAGTGCTCCTGTAGTCTACACTGAAGACATAGAGCGCCCTCTCGCGGATGTAGAAGGTAATGTTTTCTCTTGGTTCTTGGTTCTAAGTAAATGCGACTTATACTCAGGTGCGACTTATAGTCTGAAAAATACGGTAGTGTATTCCATGTATTGTTTTTGTGCATCACTACTATTCAAAAGTTTGCATGGGGTTGGTCAAATTTTTATGTTTTAAATCTCTTATCTGATCCATTAAAAAAAAAAAAATAATTAAATAAAATGTAATATTGAGAAAATTCCACATCCCTGTTTTCTATTTTAATCTATTTTAAAATGGAATATATTTTTGTGATGCAAAGCTGAATTTTCAGCAGCATTGGAAACTTCTCTTATTATTATCAATGTTGAAAACAGTTGCTAAATATTTTCATGGAATTTCAGGAGTTTCAGGATTATTTGATGAATAGGAATATGAATTAATGTTCAAAGAAACATTGTTCACTTAAAACAGAAATGGTAAACATTATAAGCACCAGTGTAAATGACAAACCAGTTACCACCAATTAAAAATGAACTTTTCTATTTCGAAGGGAATTGGATCCTGTTTTCAACAGCAAAATGCTGTGGCTCTCAGCTGTGTGACGGTGGGTCGTGAGCTTTCTGAGTCACTGTATTATGAACAGCTCAAAAACATAAGCGACTTTCTCTGTTCTTCTCCCTATTATCATCTGAGCTGTCTTTTTATCCGTGTCTGTCTTGCCCTTTCCACTGGCTGCTGAGGATTACTCGTGGACCGCTCAGAGATAAACCAATAAAATGGATAAATATTTAATGACACATCGGTGCTGGAAGGGATAAAACAGATAAGTGAAGGGAATCACTCTCAGATGAACAACAGCAGTGAAGCGGGAAGTTCAGCTGGATAAAGCAATGATGAGTGTCTGGTGCTCAAAGACTAGAGATGTGGTGCCCTGACGTTCATTTGAGCGCTGTCTCGCACTTCATTTTGAGTTTTGTTTAGTTGTGAGATCAGCAGTTTTAATATTTTTAATTGCATCATTTCACGATGCTGTGTTATACTACAACAACAGTTTTTTTTTTTTTTAGAATAGAATACTTCCGAGGAGCTGCTCTTTTCACAGAATTTCATAATTGTTCACCAAACTTAAATCTCCCAAAACAGACATTTGGGAAAGAAACTCAAGTCATTCGCCTTATTAGGAGTAAGTGTGCCATCTGAATGATTTTGAAACTGATAGTTCAAGATAAAACATTTCTATATAGTGGCTTGACACGGTGGTTTTATTTACTATTTAAATTCTGTCCGTATTTCAGAATCAGACCCAGTGTTTATTTTTGTAGTCTAGCTTGGTCTACTTTGCAGTTTTTCAACAGAAGCAAGAACAGAATGAGCGACATGAACAACGGCCAAACACATCTGGGTCAAACTGAATTAGATCAGATCACAATAAGAGACTACCAGAGAAAAGAGCTTTTAAAATATGCCATAGAAGTCTCCAGAGGATGCACAGAAAACAGCAGAAGTACTTAAACTGTGTGTGTGTGTGTGGAACATGCAGTCAGAATGTCGGGAAGTAATTTAATGATTATTTCACCGACTGACAGAATATGCATATGAATATGTTAATTGCTTCTGCAGTATGTGGCTTAAAAGAGTCCAAACCTTGAACCTGGTGATCTTTGGCAAATCAAGTGTACATTCAACATTTTGAATAAGGTTAAAAACCAAGGATGAATAAAGCAAACACAACTAGCTAGTGCATTAAAGGTCAGAAGTTAATTACAATTAATACTGAACAATATTCACAGCAATCAATTCACACATACACTACCGTAGGGTCAGTAAGATAAAAAAAAATTGATTTAAATTGTGAAATATTACAATTTAAAATAACTAAAAAATACTAAAACTAAAATAACTAAAAAAAAATAGTTATTCTATTTGATAATGTATAAAAATATAATTCATTCCTGTGATGTGCAGCTGTGTTTTCAGCATCATTCCTCCATTCTTCAGAGTCACGTGATCTTCAGAAATCATCCTAATATGCTGATCTACTGCTTAAGAAACATTTCAGATTATTATCAGTGTTGAAAACAGTTGTGCCGCCGAATATATTTTGTGGAAACGGTGATATTTTTTTAAAACTGTATTTTTTTATTTTTTAAATAAGTCTTTTGTAACATTCTAAATGTCTTTACTGTCACTTTGGATTAATTTAATGCATCCTTGCGGCATAAACGTTTAAAAAAGGATGAAAATATCTTCCTGACTGACAGACTTTTTAATGCTAAATAATGTGTGATATATGTTAATAAAATAAAGCTCTGCAGCGTGTAGATGAGTGTATCCTCTGGGTAATTAATTGTGTGCAGACATATCTGTTGATGTTCTCATGATGTCCATGATAACAGGGCTTGAAGTGAATTTCTACATTTTAATTTCTCCTGTCTCGCCCCCTCTGTCTTTTCCTCCCTCTCCTTTTCCTTTTTCTCCTCTTCCTCTGTCTCTCCGAATCTCGTTGGCTCCTCTTATTGATCTTTCTGTCCCCTGGTCTCTTAAAACAAACCAAAGTGGAGGAGATCGTTTTCTTTGGAACTGTTTTCTCTTTCTCTCTCTCTCTCTCTCTCTCTCTCTTTGACGGGGTTCTTTTCCGGTGTCTGTCTGCTTTCTGTTGTTCGTGATCTGAGAGGGCACTGGTGTCATGGAGAGCTTTAGTATTTGGTGCATTTGCAGCGTAAGGCTTTTGAATTTCAATCAGCCGCTGCGAGTGAACCAGCAGGAAAACTAGCAGACTCATCTGATGAGAGAGAGAAAGCCCTCACGTCTGATTGGTAGAGAGATAAAGATGGTTCAGTGCCCACGTACGACCACACAGCATCACTTAAATATCTGTGAACACTCTCAAACTTTCTTCTTTCTGTAACCCCCCCCCCCCCCACGCTCTCTCAATTCAATTTCTGTTTTCAATTTAGTGTGTTTTATTGGCGTGAAAAAACTGGAAGTTCATCTTTGTTTGCAGCTTGACTGTGTACAAAAGGGAAAAAGAAACTAAAAAGATCTTAGATAATAATATTATTAATATTCATCTTAATCTTAGTTAGTTTAATGATTATATATTCCATTTTTAATCACATTTCTTATTTTTATTTTAAATTGGATTTCACATTAAATTCTGGGGCAAATCAAATGTAGTAGTAGAAAGAAATAACTTACATTTTTCAAGTATTATTTTCACATGTTGACAAGTATTATTAATTTAGTTAATAAATTCCATATTAAATTAATTTATTATTATAAATGGAATTAAATAGAATTTAATATTAATTTAATAATACATTTGTTATTAGTATTGAGAAAATATTTATATATCAAGTTTTTCTTTTTATTCAAGTTGTTAATTTAACGTAACATCTTAATTTATTTATATTTATTTTTGTTGTTAGGTTATTTCGATTATTATCTTAATTTAATTAGATTTAAGATAATTAGTTGTTTGTATATTTTATAATTTATTGTTAATTAAAATTACAATTATAATACAATTATTACGGGTCCAAGTGTGAAGTGCTGAAACCCTATTGTATTTGTAAGGATTATTATTATTATTACAATTTTTTTTATTTATTTTTTTTAAGACAGTGGTCACAGTGTTCACTGGTGTGGACGATTACATTGTTATCTTTATAGTTATCATTCTTGGTGTGAATGGGCCTTTAGACTATTCTTACTAAAGTTGTTTCTCTGAGACTAAGTCATCTAAATTGTTTCTCTGAGACTGGTTACTGGTTACTTTGCAAAAAATCTTAGCTTTTAAAATTTTATTTTTAATTTAAATCTAAATTTAAATGTCTAATTTAAGACCAATCTGTGTTGCCATGGAAACTGTCAGCTGTGCCTGACTTTTGTCACGTGCTATGGCAAATTTTAATCTTTGATTTTATGAATGTGCAATAAAAAGAGAGGATTTTCAAAGACCATTCAAACCCACTGAAAGTTCTTCCTGAAAAGAAACTGCTAGAAAAACTGAGATTTCCAAGACATACGATTCAACATAGCATTTGACTTGGAGGGCCTGAAACTTTGAGAAATTGTAGCATCCCTTCCCTGCTTCATGTCTAACGCTACACACTTTTCCACAGGATGTTTTATTAATGCAGCTGCAGACTTAATTGGGGTACACAAGTCTACAGCATCAAGATTCACTCGTGAGGGGGATGATGATAGATCGTAAAAAACGTGTGTTTGATTGAGAACTGACTTTTTTGAAATGCACTTGACACATATTTTAAACTTATTAATCAAACCAATATTTACAAAAAATCTCAGTAATAACTTCTGAAATACAATATAATCTTTAAATCACTTAAATAGATCTACATTAATATTCACTTAAATGCATGCCAAATCTATTTAATACAACTAAAGTTATTGTAAACAAACATTGCTTTCATTTAACTATGTAAGTCAACTGGAAAATCTCAGATATCAGTCAGTGAGACCTAGATATCTCCAATTCCAGTTTTTGTATTTCTAATTGTAGTTTTGCTTGCTTCATGTTGTTTTTTCAGTATATGGTCATTATCTTGCTTGCAGTGGCTTGCTATGACTCCGTGTCTGAGCAACTTCCCACAGCAGGTTACGTCCACATCATCTCCTTGAATAAAAACAGAACGTTAGCAACATTAATATGTGACAGGAACAATTTCTTTGTTGTAAACATTTCTTTGCAAGAATGCTGTTGTCATTGCATGCTACTTAACCCTCAGCCTAAGACTCAAGTAATCAGTGAAAAAGTATGTTCGGAATTTTTTTTTTTACATAGTGACTTTTGTGGCTCTGGCTATGTGAACACACATACAAAAACACTGAACACGATGTGAAAAGAGTAAGTAGTCTCAAAATATAATATTAGATTAAAGGGGAACAAAAAATGTGAAAGGACTGAGGGGTCTTACAAATCAACCAAAATTAGCAAAATAGACATGAGATGAAAGGAGGAATTGGAAGTCACCGATATGCTTCCCACAAGTGCATTTGATCAGCTTTTATGCAAACAAACATTTTGTTATGTCTTAAACCGTAATGATTGCGATATCAAATATGCTGCATTGAAGGAGATTATGTTAGTGATTGGATTATTGGCTCAATCTGTGTCTGGGAAGTCTTCTATAGTGTTTAGGATGTGTCACTCAGATAATAGGATGGTTGTTACACATCCAGCTTTTCGTTTGCACCTTGATGTGAATTGATTTGGGCTCTCATTTCAGGCCTGTGAGCGGCGTGCAGCAGATGAAGAGATGCTGGGAGGGAAGAGGACAGTGAGGGGAGGAAATGAAAGCTAACAGCTGGGGCGGCCGGAGCGTGACTCCTCTCTCTCTCATTCCTCTGTGTTACGGCAGATCACAGGAAATGCATTCAGATTATGTGCTGAGGGATCACACCGAAGCCGGATGTGAAATGCTTGTCTGGCGAGTGAGTACCTGAGGAGATTTCAAAGGCAGATTTTGCTTGTTTGATTAGTGTCAGGGCTCTCAGGGGTCACCAAACCTATAATTTTAAAATCTTTACTTAATATTTTTACAGTTAGGGTCAGCTAATTTTAATAAAAGGATGTGTGCATATATATATATATATATATATACAGTACAGACCAAAAGTTTGGACAAACCTTCTCATTCAAAGAGTTTTCTTTATTTTCATGACTATGAAAATTGTAGATTCACACTGAAGGCATCAAAACTATGAATTAACACATGTGGAATTATATACATAACAAAATAGTGTGAAACAACTGAAAATATGTCATATTGTAGGTTCTTCAAAGAAGCCACCTTTTGCTTTGATTACTGCTTTGCACACTCTTGGCGTTCTCTTGATGAGCTTCAAGAGGTAGTCACCTGAAATGGTCTTCCAACAGTCTTGAAGGAGTTCCCCGAGAGATGCTTAGCACTTGTTGTCTCTTTTGCCTTCTGTCTGCGGTCCAGCTCACCCCTAAACCATCTCGATTGGGTTCAGGTCCGGTGACTGTGGAGGCCAGGTCATCTGGCGCAGCACCCCATCACTCTCCTTCTTGCTCAAATAGCCCTTGATGCCTTCAGTGTGACTCTATAATTTTCATAGTCATGAAAATAAAGAAAACTATTTGAATGAGAAGGTGTATCCAAACTTTTGGTCTGTACTGTGTATAGCACGTCCTGATTTTGCCAAGTCCGATGTGTTCCTAGGTCAACATATTTTGTTGACCCTGGAACAACATTTTACTCCAAAAATATATTCTTAACCATATCCCTACACCTAAACCTAACCTTAACCATGAGTAATCCCTAAAATCAGAGGAAATGATAGATGAATGACACTGATGTACAAGCACCAAACACTGATTTTAAGCATAAACTTCACAAAATCTATAAACTGGTTCTTCAAATCTGATTGGTTAATCACAATGTTGTTCCAGGGTCAACAACGATGTTGTCCCAGGAACATGTCTCACTTGGTAAAATCAGGTTAGGCACTGTGTATATATATATATATATATATATATATATATATATATATATATATATACTTATCTACTTTAATTTCGATATTAATAAATTCACTTAACAAAAGTAATGCAAATTCAGTAACTGTATACTTAGCCCTATTTAAAAATGCTAACTGCTACAATGCTAAAATGAATCTTAGCATGAATGTAAATACACAGTAATTCAGTTTATGAACTGCTGTATCATAAAATAACAAAGAGTGTAATTCTGTGCAGCCGGGGGTCTAAATGTCAGTTTCATTCTTACATTCCCTTGTTGTTTTAAGGACTGTTCAGGGGATGATGCTATATATAGAAATAAGTGGGTATGTGTGTGTGTGTGTGTGAGTATGAGTATGCAAAGTTGAGAAGCTGTGATGGAGTATGTCAGTGAGAAAAGCAGTCAACCACCTCCACCGCTCTTTCCTCTCTCACTCTCGGGGAAAGTTTTGTTTGCCTGAATGCAGGATAGTGAGAAAGAGCAGCATTTCCTAGGACTTTGTCTGTTGTTGTTTCTCAGAGCTCTACTTGCAGTCGGAGTGAAATGCCAACAGATCGTCTCAATATACGCCACCCAGGACCCCAGCAGAGGTCTGAAGTAATGCAGGGAGAAACGGAGGAGATAATGAACAGATGATCGTTCCTCTCTTTGGTAGAGAAGTGTAGAAAACTTGCTTGCCTTTTCAAGCTCAGTGAACTAGATTAGACATAAATCTGAGGATGTGTGTCTGCTGTCTGTCTGTCTGTGGCAGACAAATGAGATGTTTATGCAGTTGGACAGTGTTCTTTTGTTAATGATAAATAGTTTTGCTCCTAATACCAGCTCAGACAGAGATCCGTGAGTGTGGCTTCTCTCTGTAACCTCTCTAAGAATAGCAGAATGATGCTCTCTGTTTTTATTTGAACTGGGACATGAGTGATCTTATTATTAGTGCAGCTCACACCACTGTCAGACGGAGAGACAGAGAGAGAGCGGGGACGCGAGCATGTGTGAAGTGTGTGTGGCAGGGAGAGGTGGTCTACTAACCATGTGTAAGCTCCTGCTGTGTGATGCATGGTTTCCAGATTCAGATATGAGTTCTGCCTCCCACCGATACACTGATGCTCAGACAACACCTGTCAAATGCCTCGGCCAAAAAGGAGGCTGGAATCTTGCAAGTAGGAGCCTGAAAATGCTGTTTCCGTTTATATGTGAGTGTCTTTAGGTTTAATTGAGTGATCTTTCCCTGTCTGCATTGTTTATCTCGCAGTTTATGTTACTTTCAGAGTCTACATGTGAGCGGCAATAAAAAGGTGCTGAAAAAAAGACTATTTACAGTGTAAGGACACTTAGAAATGTCTACATTTGTTTGCATTAAATAGCTACAAAATATCAAACAAAGTGTCATATGTGCTGAAATGGTGATAAAACTTTTTGAAACAAACTTTTAGTGCATGCACTACTTTTTCGAATATTTGGGGTTGGTAATGATCTTTTATTATTATTATTATTATTATAGTTTTTTTGAAAGCCGTCTCTCATACTCACCAAGGCTGCATTTATTTGCTGAAAAATACAGTAAAATTGTGAATATTCTGAAATATTATTACAATTTAAAATAGCTGTATTCTATGTGAATGTATTTAAAAATAGAATTTATTCCTTTGATGTCAAAGCTGAATTTTCAGCATCATTACTCCAGTCTTTAATGTCACATGTCCTTCAGAAATCATTCTAATACGCTGATTTGAAACATTTCAACAATCAATGTTAAATAATTTTCTTGATTTATGATGTACAAAAGACTAGCATTTATTTGAAATCGATTTTTGATGTTAAAGGTTCTTCATGGAATCTTCAATGCTAATAAAAAACCATTATTTTGTATTAATTCTTTAAACAGATTTTTTTTTTACCTTTATTTTTAAATGATATTTTGTATTATATATGCTATTTCATGAGTTTTATTTGAGGCGGGCAAACATCTGGATCTGTGCGTATGCATCTGCTCTTCAATCTGCTGTATCCATGGCTAACATCAGTGCATCCATGAGGCTCTCTGCTTGATTCACTGACACCTTCTCGACTGTTCTCTAACCTACCGCAGAGATGTCTGCATGCGGTCTGATCTAACACAGAAGACAGTGGACTAACACTTGTATGTCTTTGAGCTTGAGTGCGTTTGAATCACATCAGAAGTGGACTGTGAGGACAGCTGTTCAGTCCTCTTTCTTCAGCCTTTCGCAAAGATCGGTTTGCATTAATTATTCATGCCTGTCATATAATATGCTTGTAGCTTGTGGTCAATTTAAGATTTGAGGTGTAACCCTCGCTGCCATGGTAACCTTGCAACTGTGATGAGGTCCTGAAGGGTTTTAAGTGCTGCTGCCTTTTAGATTGAAGAGATACTGTCCTTACATGACACACAGAAGCAGATATAGAATCTAATCTTTAGTGTCTGTTCATTGTGCTCGGCTCTGTTAATCGCTCTTTAAGAGCATCTGCAGGCTAATTGACTGTCTGCTGTTAAATGCCATTAACTGCACAACCTTTACACAGACTATTCATCAGTAAAGAGTCATCAGTTATATAGTCGTCAACAAACATCTCGCAGGCTTCACTATGTGCAGAGAGCATGGTCAAATTAATTCTTGCATCCTATTATTATGTGGAATTTTAATGGAGCATTTCTATATATATACCACATTTGTATAATGCAAGTCTAATGTAAAATCATAAATGTCTTTACTGTAACTTTAGATCAGTTTAATACAGTAATGAGTACTAATTTCTTACTGATCCCAACCCTTTGAATGGTAGTATTAAACCTATTTATTTCCAATGAGTTTAAAAAAATAAATACATTTGCCATAAAATAAATCTGCTCGTACCACGATTTGCCAATTATCTAAATATTTTGGTCAAACCGTCCCACCCTAGATGTATTTATGCTGTGTTAGAGCATGTGATAGTCATGTTCAGTTACTGTTATCATTTCCTCATATTCCTCTCTACTTCCAGCTGTTTTCTAGGCTGCTGAGAGATGCCATCACTTACAGTCTAATGTTTGATA
>NC_068391.1:25331337-25355500 GCF_023724105.1 Carassius gibelio
GGAGAACAAAAACAGGTGGATGGCTTGTTTTTTTTTTTTAAGAAGAGCCTTGCGTTCATGGTGCGTTCCCAAGAGATGTTCATAGGCAATTCTCATCTAATCTGTCCATCTATGTACCAAACACAAAGACCACCCATTTAGAGGGGCCAGTGGTCTTGTCCTCAGCAGTTCTACAGAAAATCAATAGAATGACTTAAAATATTTGTCTTTGTGTGCAGACTGACAGTTATCACACATTAGTGCCTGTTTAAATAATTGATTTTTTTTTCTTTTACTGTCTATGGATTTACCTGCACCTGGAAGGAACACATCTGACCTTTGATCCTTCACTGTGTCAAAGTGCCTGGTGTGATGTCATGGTGGAATGAGACAGTCTTTGGGGTGACCTGCTCTGTGGAGGATGGGTCTTGATAGAGCATACATCATCTAAACATTCCTGAAAAATAGATTAAAATAAAATATATCATATATATATATATATATATATATATATATATATATATATATAGCATTGTAATATATTTTTATGGATATATATGCATCAGTAGGTTTGCATTTTTATTATTATTATTATTATTTTTATTTATTTATTTTTTAAATGAATTGTTTTACATTTGAATATACAGTACAGACCAAAAGTTTCTCACCTTCTCATTGAAAGAGTTTTCTTTATTTTCATGAATATGAAAATTGTAGATTCACACTAAAGGCATCAAAACTATGAATTAACACATGTGGAATTATATATGGAATTAAATACATAACAGAAAAGTGTGAAACAACTGAAAATATGTCATATTCTAGGTTCTTCAAAGTAGCCACCTTTTGCTTTGATTACTGCTTTGCACTCTTGGCATTCTCTTGATGAGCTTCAAGAGGTCGTCACCTGAAATGGTCTTCCAACAGTCTTGAAGGAGTTCCCCGAGAGATGCTTAGCAATTGTTGACCCTTTTGTCTTCTGTCTGCGGTCCAGCTCACCCCTAAACCATCTCGATTGGGTTCAGGTCCGGTGACTGTGGAGGCCAGGTCATCTGGCGCAGCACCCCATCACTCTCCTTCTTGCTCAAATAGCCCTTGATGCCTTCAGTGTGACTCTACAATTTTCATAGTCATGAAAATAAAGAAAACTCTTTGAATGAGAAGGTGTGTCCAAACTTTTGGTCTATACTGTATTTTCTAATTTTTGAAATTTATTCCTGTGATACAAAGCTGCGTTTTCAACATTATTACTCCACTCTTCAGCATCATGTGATCCTTCAGAAAATAATGTGCATTCATTGTAGTGGCATTGTAAACATTGTAGTGGTAATGATAATATCAACATTGATTATAATAAGAAATTTTTTGTGAGGAAATCATAAGATTAATAATATAAATGATTGTATAATAAGTCATTCATTGTAATTTTTTTATTTTATTCTTATTATTATTATTATTAACTTTTTTGTAACTTTATATATATATATATATATATATATATATATATATATATATATATATTTTGTTTTTTAAGAAGCCTATAATTCACAGAGCATTGCCCTGATCTCTACATGAGGTAAAAAAAAAAAAAAAAAACTTATTAAGTTTTAACTTAAGACTTTTTGCAACAAATAATGAATCAATTAGCCATGTGTAATAGTTAATAAAGCCGTGGTCGTTTAATAGCGTAAAACCAAAAAGTAAATGTGGAACTAGAACCACTAAATGCACTTTTTGTTTCTCTAAATAATGACATGAAAACTATGGCCAGATTTTAAACAGTTCATAACATGTTATACTGCCATGTTATATGTTCAAATTAATTTTAAACCTGGTTATGTTAGCTCACTTTGAAGTTTGTCTTGACCAGCCAAGACCCCTGTCTTACATAAATCATAGGATTGGATGGTTTTACTTGTTTAGAACAAAATTTGTCACTTTACTCCAGTGCTTACTAAGCTCCGTGTCTTGTTAATGCTGTGAATGATCAAACAGAATCAAATTAAATGTCTTAACGTTTCACACATTTGTGGAGTGTTTTTTTTTTTTTTTTTTTTTTTTTTTTTTTTTTTGTAGGCTATATCTGCATTGTCCAGAAGTTGTAATGACACTGAGATGTGTTCAGTGAGAGTACCAGGCTGTTCCACTCATATTTTCCAACTTGGGCAGCATTCAAAAGTCTCTCAATGTTCTCTTTGGTTTGACTGGGGGGACACAATAATGTATTCATCCAAGACATTGTCAACAAGATCGCAACTGCCAAAACATATTCTGTCAAAAAAATAAAATAAAATGTACATGTGTCTGAATTACCATTCATAATACTTAAATCAGATTAATCTAATTCAATTTAATCTAGATTTAAATAAATGTATGCAACTGCCTAATTACATTAATCCATTAACTAAATTAAATCTACAAATCTGAATCAGTCATGAAAACAGGCATTATATATATATATATATATATATATATATATATATATATATATATATATATATATATATATATATATATATATATATATATATATATATATATATTGTATAAAATAAATTATATAATTTATTGGTAAATATTGTCTTGTACCATAAAATCCCCTAAAGATAAAAAATATCAAAGAATACTTTTAATTGAAACACATTATAATACATTCTTTTCATTAAATAATTAAAAGTAACTAATAAGAATAATAGTAATAATAATAATAATAAACTTTGTTTTCGGTTCTAAATATACGATAGGAGGCAGACACAGAGAGAAAAAAGAGAGAGAAAAAAATCAAGGTAGAGCACGGAGATTATATGCTTCGGTCAGTCAGTGATTACTGTCCTGTGATTGGCTACAGAGCGGCAGCCCGCGCCTGGCTCCTCCCCTACGGCAAGCTGGTGTTAGTTGCATATGTCGCTGTAGTTCAGAGACGGGGAGTGAGCCACTCGAGTGAACAGAAACGAAAAGAGACTGTGCAAAACAGCCCCCACCCCTCTTATACGGGAAATGGGTCTCAGGCTGATGATGAGTAAGGGAAGAAGCTCCTGTAGCGCTGGTGCATCTGAAGCTACGCAGCTATGGAGGAAAGGTAAGACCCAAAATACAGACAGACACATAGAGAACCGCACAGAAAGGGAGGGTGGTTGTTTTACAGTCGGGGAATTATGCAGCAGCATCTGTGATACACCAACGCACCATGTTTCCATGGGAAGCAAGAACGGGGGTGGGGTGGAAGAGGAGGAGGAGGAGAGGAGATGGATGCTCACATATACACTGTGATGGAAGATAGCACTGTTGCGTTCGCAGTCATGTTCCTTTAGATCAAGTGGTTCTGCTGCGTTTGATGCGTGAAGCCCGAACTTAAACTACACTGTTCTACTGAAGACTGCATATGACTCATGCAATCATACAGTATCAGGTATTTTGTTAGAATGATGTTGCATCTTTCTGATAGGCCTCGTGTGTAGCAAAACTGCTATTCCTCGGCTCTGCACCTAATCTAATATTCTGTTGATTTCATGTGTCAGGCTTTCACATACACGCTTATATATATATATATATATATATATTTATTTTTTTTGCTGGAAGCTTCTAATGTATTTAGCATGATGTCAATATGCTGTGCTCCTTGGCCTAAATGCAATCAATTTGACATAAAAAAAAAACGGTGCATTGCACTGAAATGTGCTTTAAAATCTGTAACGCATAGTATTTTGTAACCGCATACTTGCTTAGAAAATACAGTAGGTATACAGAAATACACATTATAAATATGGCATAAAAATATATTGGAATATATTTATTTAAAATATAAAATATTGATATTCTGTGAAATATATAATGTGTATACAAATTAATTAGTTTTGTATGTGTAAAAAAAGGCTTCTGTCTCTTAGAAAAGTAAAGTACCAATAAGTAATTGGAAATGGAAGCACTTTACATAATTAGGGAACACTGAGGATTTTTTTAAAAGCATTAAAGGCACAAATCTAATTTGTATGTAGAATTTTAGATAAACTTAGATAGATATATAAATAGATGGATATAGACAGATATTTTAATTTATTGTTTAATATTATTGCGGAAACACAGACCAGTGTGATGGAAGTGCATGCTCTTCATGTCAGCCAGGCTGATTGCATCACTTCTCTCTTTTCCAAGAGTAGGAACCATTTCTTAAAATTTACAATCTTCTTGTCAGAGACTGGTTCTTGTCCATAGTCTTCTTTGGCAGCCTCAGTGCTGTTTGGCAAAACCAGGACACAAAGCATGGATTAGAGAACACCTTTCAACATTTGGGCACCTTCATCATCTGTCTGAAGGCATCTGGCATTCCCTTTTTTTTATATATATGGCCACATAAGAACCGATGGCTTTCCTACATTGTTCTTTAAGACTTACTGCAGTGAACCAGTTTCCTGCCTCCTACCACAGGAGTCCATGTAAATTATCCTCCTTTTTCAGGATGTTTCATCTAAGTGAATCAACCCACCAGCCAATCAATACAAAAGTATAGTGGTGGACCTCTTCCTACCTTTACCATCTTCAGATGAAAGCAAACTGAGAGTGAATTGGATGTTTCTTAATTATACTTCCAGGCGTTTTCCTAATTCTAGGTCATTTGTTTCCAAAGTGTTTCCAGACCAGGCTGCAGTATTGGAATTGTATTTTAATACCATCTCAGAGACTTGTGACTTTTTTTTTCCATTCACAATCTTTTGTCATAATCTGTTACTCTTATAATCTTTAATTAAAAAACATTAACTCTCGCTCCCCCTCATAACACCATCTCTTCTACGATGACGTGTACACTGACACGAGCAAACAACCCAGTCAATTTCAATTTACCATTTCATCTTGACTTCAAATAAAAGTTTGTTGTTTGTCATATACATGTTCATCCAGGCCAAGATTTCAATAACTGTAATTAATTAAACATACGTACTAAAAAAGAAATATTTTTAGTTGTTTTGCTGACGAAAAGTTTCCCAGTTATAATCAAAATAGCTTGTTGTTTTGTAGCAGTTAGCCTACCAGGCTAATCAGCTAGGAGTATTTTAAGCTTGCAAGTTATTAATAAGTTAGCATTATGCTAAGCTAACTGACTAATCAAAGTTAAGATAACAAAATGGTTAGTAGACTAAACAGCTAGTTTGCTGACTGGTTAGCTTGATAGTATTTTTAAAGCATTCTGAGGTCGACTACGTTATCTGAAAGTTTAGCACCTATATTCACTGAGCAATAATTTTGAGGCCCAATTTTATACCAAAAATGTATTTTTTTTTTCTTTTAATTTATAGATTTGTAACATGTAGCACTGGCTGTGAAAGTTCATGGTTATGACAGGTTAGTGCTTGTGCCACCATGAGAATGACATGTCCTTTTCGTTCTGCGAGCTGACAGGAAAACTGTCGGGTGCTTTTGGATCTTCTCTCCAGAATGCATGAATGGTTTTACCCCAGGGAGATTCTGCTTCAGTAACTCTAAATAGTCCCTCACAAAATCGCTTGCTTGCCTTTGCCAGGATCCTTATGGTTAATGTTCCTTGTCCTTTGTCATTATGATCTCTGAGATGGAAAGAGGGGCTCTGGTTCTAACACTGAGAGCTTGTTGTGATAGAAATGGCATTGTCTGAAGAGTAATGATATATGCCAGCTCGATATTCCATTTCCTTGTATTACATCATCTTTTCATCCGATTCAATTCCCCTTTGACCTCATTCCCATCCAAGTTTAAATTCCCAAGTAACTTACTTTATCAGTATTCATGAGTAGTAGTTGTGCATTTTGAATCATTTTTATAGTGATTGTGTGGGGTTCTATCGCAACATACTTCCTTTGAATATGAGTGCTTGTAGTTACAAGCTTTCTGTTTTCACAAAATCCACTGTCTGCGTTTACAGTGGGAATGAATGGAAGCTGTTAAAGGATTAGTTCACTTCCAAAATGAAAATTTCCTGAAAATGTACTAGTCATCCAAAATGTTCATGTCTCTCTTCTTTCAGTGGCAAAGAAATTTAAGTTTTTTGAGGAAAACGTTCCAGGATTTTTCTCCATATAAAGGACTTCAATGGGGATCAGCGGTTTAAGGTCCAAATTGCAGTTTCAATGCAGCTTCAAAGAGCTCTCCCAGCTGAGGGACAATCTTCTCTAGCAAAACCATTGTTCATTTAAAAAAAAAAAAAAGTATATACTTTTTAACCACAAATGCTCATCTCTGCAATATGCAACAATTCACTGATCCCCACTGAAGCCCACTATATGGAGAAAAATCCTGGAATGTTTTCCTCAAAAACCTTAATTTCCTTTCGACTGAAGAGAGAGAGACGCGTCTAAAATAAGTACCAAAGGTCATGGTAAACCTAAAAAAAATAGGACTTGTGTGTTTGTTCTCTGCCCTGTGTCTGGAATATTCCAGCCTTCTGTAAATTATTAATTAAGTTAATGTGGTAAAGAGTAGCATTTTAGTATATGAAAACTTGCATATTTAACTCAGCAGATGAAATTGATAACAGCAAATTTGCAGTGAACTTCACACACCTTTTTAACACTGTGCTCTTATTTTGTGGTGGATTGTGGTATGAACTACTGTTCAAAAGTTTGGGGTCGGTCAAGATCTTTTATGCTTTGATAGAATTTTCTTATTCTCAACAGGCTGTATTTATTTTATCAAAAATACAGTTAAACCGTAATATTGTGAAAAATTATTACAATTTAAAATAACCGTTTTCTGTTTAAATATATTTTGAAATCGTATTTATTCCTGTGATGTTGAAGCTCAATTTTCCACATCATACTCCAGTCGTCAATGTCACACAATCATTCAGAAATCATTCTAAAATACTGTTTTGATTCTCAAGAAATAGTTCTTATCAGATGAAGACATAAAAAGCATCCTGTTGAAATGTGTCCAGAAATACTTCAGCTATGAGACTTTGCTCATTAATAATATGCTTTCAGAACATTAATTGCAGAATGAGGAAATGTTCATGTGACTATAGCACGTTTGAATTGCCAACATAGGTTACCATAGTAACTTGTAGGTCTCTGTGAATTTGGTGTAACCCAGTGAGATTATTTTTTAACTATCATTCATGTTCCATATAAATTAATTCACCATGATATCATGGCAATACCATCTGCTTTTAGACACATACAGATACATGGTTTTGTATAAATTTGTCCTGCTTTTCTACATTCTACAGGGTTGTGTGTGTGTGTGTGTGTGTGTGTGTGTTTTCATCTCTGATTCCTCTTTTTTTCTGTAGGGCCCAGTGTCAAATGAGGGGAGACTGTGATTGGCCCCTGCAGCCTGTGGTCTGTTTGTGTCTCCAGTGGATCAAATACACCTTCTTTCCTTAATATCCCTGCGTTATATAAGAAAACACACATTTATATGCACAACTCCTGAGCTACATCTCTCTAAGGTGAGAAACACTTCTTTCTATGAAGTCTTCACTCTACATTAGACCAGATTTCTTCATCTGTTATATGCTTATTTTAAATACTTAACCTGACTTCCACTAACTTTGTGGCTTTTATGCTGTATTTTTTATGGAAAATATTTCCAGTACTGCAAAATGGCACATTGGTTTCCCCTTTTTCCTTTGTGGTGTGTACTTAATATTAGCAACATTTTCCTGTGCCTTTGCAGATATTCATTATTTTATGTCTATATTGGTATAGAGCCGCTAGAAAACTAATAGAACATATTTTGGCATGATTATTAGAAATTAATATCAGTCTTAATTAATTAATAACAGTTCAGTACTGTTTCTCCACCTTTTTTGGCATAGGCTTCACTATGGAAGCCCGTTTCCACCACAGAGTAAAAAATATGAAAGGTAATTGTGAAATATAGCTTAAAATATGAAATCAAATCACACTTATGAAAGTTAAAGCAACTGTATGTACGTTTTTGCCTTTAAATATCATTTTCAAAATCATTTTAATTCTACACTGACCTCTATTGAGAATGATTTCTGTTTCTTTCTCACACTCCCCCCAAAACTGTCTGTTCTGGGAGTATGTAAGTTTGGTAAATGAGTATGAAATTCCACAAAAAGCTATAGGGTCTTCAAAGTCACAAAAACGCAGAAAACAACATACAATTGCTTTTAAAGTTTAAATGAATAACTGTCAAACTACTTTCCTCAAAAAATAATGTACTATTAAAACTCTTAGTTGAGGATGTCCCATGTCGTTTAATCCTGTTTTAGGTTTGTGCTTTCTACATCCTTGTATTGTGGGTTCAGTTACATCTTCCAACCGCATGGAGGCGCAGCAGGCTTCTCCTGACAGCAGCAGTGAGGAATGTACTGTACTAGAGGCTCTGCCTGACAAGGGAACAGCGCTCATTTGCTCTCAACACAAAGGAAAAGTGAGACCTATTTCAATACACACACTAAAATGAATGCACAGATGGGTGTTTTCCCATGAGCATAAGCTTTCTGTCCCAGAAAAACAAGTGTACCCTGATCTCAGCTGGTTCCTCTATAAATATCATAAGTTGAATATAAAATGAAGGAAATAGGTTAGGGAACATTTATATGGAAGCCCGTTTCTGCCACTGAATAAAAAATAATAAAAGGTTAATGCAAATTTTTCATCTCAGAATTCTGTCTTTTTTTCTCAGAATTGTGAGATATGAACTCGCAATTATGAGTTCTAAAGTCAGAACTGTGAGATATAAAGTCACAATCGTGAGATAAAAACTCGGAATTGCGAGTTTGTATCATGCAGTTATGAGAAACAAAAGTCAAAATAGGGAGATAAAAAGTCGCAATTACCTTGTTTTTTACTCGGTAGCGTAAACGGGCTTCCATGCATAGGATGACTGTTCCTACAGAAAGTATTTCTCACAATTTATATAATGTTTTTTTTAAATTGTATTATATTAAATTATATTACCCTCAGAATTGCGTGATATAAACTCACAATTGCGAGTTATAAAGTCACAATCATGAGATATAAAGTGACAATTGCGATTCACAAATTTGACTTTTTTCTCAGAATTGTGAGATATAAACTCTGCATTGTGAGTTAAAGACCGAAAGCATTTCTCCCAATTTGTATAATGGTTTTTAAAATTATATCATATCATATCATATCATATCATATTATGACATGACATGACATGTAGCACCTGAAATACATCCTACTTAGTCCCAGAAAAGATAATGAACTTATTTTCAAGCATCACAAGTTTACTACAAGACAAAGCTATCTTGAAGGAGGGATCAATGAAAAGACCATCACAGTATATAGATTAGTAATCTATTTATTGTGATTGACTCATATGGCATTTTTCAACCACCAACACCAATTCAGATACTCTGAGAACATGAAATAGCCTTATTTAACCAATATCATATTGAAATTATTCAAAAAGAAGCCTCCACTGTGTATGCTTATGTACAGTATTATAATATACAGGGGGGAAAATGAATGCTTTCCTACTGTGTAGGAAACAGTACAGCAAAAGTGGTATGTCTGAATTCACATTAGGTTAAAAAACATACCAGATTATGAGATCCATGAGGCCACGGGAGGGGATTTGTGAATCACAGTGCAGCTGACATGGGTAGGTCACATGATAATGACAATATGGCGAATGTAGTATGTACGAATTTCATTCATATAACCCATTTGCGTTTGTGTAGTAGGTTCAGATTTTACTTTACATAATGAGGAATTTTAATAGAAATGGTTTTAGGAAAAACAAAATAGATAAGAATGATAAGAAATACATTTAGAAAACAATATAAAAAGAAATATTTAGAATATAATTTTTAATAAAAAATTTAACAGAACAGAAGAGAGAGAAAGAGAGAGAGAGAGAGAGAGAGAGCGAAAATTAGCTTTTCAAAAATATGTTTTTAAAAATTTTCAGAAACTATTTTAACATTTCCAGAATGATTTTAATATAAATAAATGTAATGAAATATATAATAGAAAATCTAAATGAAAAAATTTAATGACATGTTTTAGTAATTTTTTTTTTAATTTCTGTGTTATTTTTCTGTGCTGTATTCAGGTGTCTGTGTTGTACTGTTTGGCCTGTGAGAATTCCGTATGCGAGGACTGTATGAATGGAGAACATGCTGAGCACCCCACTGATTCACTGGAAAATATTGTGGACCAGCAGCTAGCGGCATTACAGGACAGAGTGGATTCAGCCAAGAACAGGTGCTCCCATGATGCCTATCATGTCATTCTCAGTACTGTAAAATAAATAGGCTTACAAACAGGAGGGCACACCCATTATTAATTATTATTACACATCCTTTTCAACTTGAATAGACAGATGAATTGATGTTTAATGGATCTATTTAACTAACTCACAGGCTTCCTCAGATAAGAGAGGCAGTTCAGAGTTTGAGAGAAATTCTGCAGCAGTTGAACTCTCAGCGGAGCTCCATAGAGGAAGACATCCACTCCTCCTTCAGCGAGCTGCACAAAACCCTCGATACACGCAAGAGCGTCCTGCTCATGGAGCTGGAAGTCACTTCTGGACTGAAGCAGAAGGTACAGTATGTGCACAGAAGATTCAACTCACAATTGTTTGCATGTTGCTAAACTAACAGCATGCTACTATAAATAAAATACATGCTTCACAAAAATATGTGGCAAGCACAAATTAGTCTGTTTTTATTAAGATTAAATATGCATACTTTTTGTATTTAATACATTTACTAAATATATTTACTTGTATTTAGTGTATACTCAATTATATACTATACTATACTGTACCTCTTATCGTTTTGAAATAATTCTCTTATGCTCATTTAGTCTCAGTGCTATTTGATTATCATTAATATATTATAGCTTTTGTTAATATTTTGAATTAGATTTTATTTGATATTTTTGTTTTAATTTTAATTTTAATAAGTTTAATTAGTGTTTTTATAATTTTTATCAGTATTTCAATGTCTATATAGTTTATATTGATAAATATTGATTTATATTGATTATTTTTTAGTACTTTTGTACAACCTAAATGAAACAAAAACGAAAGCCTTTGCTTTGGCATCTAGCTGTAATAAAATACGTTAAAGTTTTTTTAAATATATCATTTCACATCAATTAATGCTTATTTTCTAGTAATCAGTTTAAATTGAAACAATGAATCTGAACTAATCAATTTGTTTTGGTTTTAGTTTTAGTCAGTGATAATAACCCCGACAAGGATGTGATCAAAAATACAGTAAAAAAAATTATAATGTGAATTTCTATTTAAATGTGGTGTTATTTGCTGATTTTTTTTTTTTTTTTTGTATTATAATTGTTTTCTTATTTTTTCTTATTATAGAGAGAATCTTTTTTCCCAGGTTTCTCTGATGATAAAAGTACAACCCCCCCCCCCCCCCCCAAAAAAAAACTATTTACGGTCATGTATATTTATTAAATGAACATTTCAAAAAATATATTAGCATGTTAATTGAATAAAAATCAATGAAATAGATATAAAACTTTTTGATTTTTTGAGACATTGCTCATGCTTTCTGTTGTGTATCCTAAAGGTTTTGCAGGCTCAGTTGGACACTCTTCTGCAGGAGGAAGCTGCCATCAACTATAACTGCAGTCTGACCGGTGAAGCCCTGGACGGGGAAAACAAAGCTGTCATCCTGCAGACCCATAAAGGCGTAGGAGAGAGACTCAGTGACCTGGCCAGTCAGGGCCTTCCTCTTCAGCCTGAGGAGAACGACCAGCTGGATCTCATGATGGAGATCGAAGGACTTCGCAAGTCCATCCACAACCTGGGGACTATCGTCACCACCAATGCCGTGGCCAGTCAGACCGAGGCATCAGGGGAGGGTCTGGAACAGTGCATCGTGGGCCAGCCGGCAACTGTCATCATAACCACAAGAGACAAGTCTGGAGGACTGTGTAAGACGGGTAACGCCATCATCTCAGCTGAAGTCTGCACGCCGGATGGCAGCGTTGCAGACGGCGAAATCGTGGACCATAAAAACGGAACGTATGAATTCCAATACACGGTGAAGAAAGAGGGAAATTTTAGTCTAGCGCTTAGACTTTATGATCAGCATATTAGAGGAAGTCCCTTCCAGTTAAAGGTGACCTGCTCTCCGGATGATTCTCCACCCACCACCACCGCAGCCAATGCTGCATCCACGGGTTCCAGCGATGGTGGGGCGCGGAAACGGAGCGCAAAGTCCCCGGGGAGCAGAAGCCGGCAGAAAGGCGTCCGACGAGCAGGAAGCTTGTTCAGCACCCCGAAAAAGAGAGTGAACCCGATTGAAGATGACCTCATTTTTAGAATAGGTACATGCAGTGAAAGACTAATGGATGTGCTTTAATAAATCATGAGCTGCTTTTCTCCCTGTTGAAAAGGCCAACATCCTCACTTCCATCTAGACTAGCACCAAATCAGTCATATTAGTATCATTAGTATAGTTTTTGGTACTAACTTTGTCTTTTTTTCACATAAATTTTAGTTAAATATGTCTTTTTAAATGTATTAGTTTCAGTTGTTTTATTACTACTTTAAACTCAGAATGAAAATGAGAAATGTTGCAACTAACTGAAATATTGAAAGTTTTTTTAATATTTTTGTTTCACTTAAAGTTTGTCAAATATATATATATATATATATATATATATATATATATATATATATATATATATATATATATATATATATATATATATATATATATATATATATATATTTTACAATTATATCCCTTTTACAGGTTTGGGATTTGGCAAGATTTTTTTTTTAATGTTTTTGAAATAAGTTTCACATGCTCACCAAGGATGCATTTATTTGATAAAAAATACAGTAATATTGCAAAATGTTATTACAAATTACAGTAACTGTTTTCTATTTGCATATATTTTAAATGTAATTTATTATTGTGATGCAAAGCTGAATTTTCAGCATAATTACTCCTTCAGAATTACCTTCAGAAATCATTCTAATATGGCGCTCAAGGAACATGTATTTATTGTCAATATTAAAAACAGTTCTGCTGCTTAATATTTTGAGGAAACCATTATATATAAAAAAAATTATTATTATTTTTTTTTTTTAAGGGACATATATTGAACATTGTTTTTTTTACATTTAAATGAATGTATTAATACTTTTTTTTTTAAATCTTACTGATCCAAACTTTTGAACAGTTGTAGAACTACCATAAACTAGCCTAGACTAACATGGAAATGTATGTTAACATGCATATTTGTACCGCCGTTTAAACATAAATAACCCAGAAGAAATCCAGAAGAACATCTTTAAATTACATGACCTAAAATAAAAACCCAAAAAAAGTTCACAGCCAAACTATGCAACTTCGCAAAGTACTTCAGATGTTCTGATGTCTTCTTTCATACTACATCTGTTTGTTTTCTAGGAACAAAAGGGAGGAATAAAGGAGAGTTCACTAACCTCCAAGGTGTAGCAGCTTGTTCTGAAGGAAAAATCTTAATTGCAGACAGTAACAATCAGTGTGTGCAGGTGAGAAACCCCCGTAATGTGTGTACGGAATATCTTCATGCAGAATCTGGTAACTGAACCCAATCCTTTGTTGATCAGATATTTTCAAGTACGGGAGAGTTTCAGAGCCGGTTCGGAGTGCGTGGCCGTTTACCGGGACAGCTGCAGCGGCCCACTGGAGTAGCTGTGCATCCAAATGGGGACATCATCATCGCTGACTATGACAATAAGTGGGTTAGCATCTTCTCCAGTGAGGGCAAATACAAGGTCAGTTATGTTTAGCTAGTAGTAGGCTACTCACAAACAAATTTCAGTGCGCAATGGCATCATTACGAATTCTCTCGTAAAATAAACTTTGCTTTTATTGATAACATTCTGATTTTTTCCGAAGGCTAAGCTGGGCTCAGGAAGGCTGATGGGTCCAAAAGGTGTATCTGTGGATCAGAATGGACATGTTATCGTTGTGGACAACAAGGCCTGTACGGTTTTCATCTTCCAGCCCAGCGGGAAACTCGTCACTAAGTTTGGCAGCAGAGGAAACGGTGACAGACAGTTTGCAGGTAGGTACAGGTCTATAGCATCTGATGAAGGACTGCATTGTAACATACAGATGCCAGTGATATTAAAAAATAAATATATGAATAATTCATTGATTCTTATTGAATTTAACCTAGCCCTTCCTTTCCATGTAGGCCCACACTTTGCAGCAGTCAACAACAACAATGAAATAATCATCACAGACTTTCATAACCACTCGGTTAAGGTAAGCTAATAATGTCATCACAAATATTTCCATGGTGTTACAGGAACACTAGAGTGTATTTTTTATGTATAATTTTCTATAATCTTTCTAAAGTTCAAATTATATTATTATTCTAAACTCTCTAATAGGTGTTTAATGCAGATGGAGAATTCTTGCTGAAATTTGGCTCAAATGGTGAAGGGAACGGGCAGTTCAATGCTCCCACAGGGGTTGCTGTGGATGTCAATGGGAACATTATTGTGGCAGACTGGGGAAACAGTCGGATACAGGTAATGAGTCCTTGTGAAGTCTGGTGTTCACTTTGACAAACACAAAAGTTAGTCACTATAAACTGCTCCCTATCTAGACAGAGACATTTAGCTAGTATGTAATCAAAATCAGTCTCCAATACCTTAACTTTGAGAACAGTACTTTCTGTCTGAAAATAATCTGTATAATTTGTCTTTAAAACCTTTTCAGGATTCTTTGATGCATAGAAATTTCAAAAGAACAGTGTTTTATTATAAACAGACTAATCTTTTGTCACATTATGTCTTTACGGTCAATTGACTTTAATGAACAGAAGTATGAATATTTTTCAAAAGGAAAAATCTAACTACACACACACACACACACACACACACACACACACACACACACATATATATATATGAATGAATTAAATAAATGCAATCAAGAAAATTCTAAAATGAAAATCATTCTGATTCTCAGGTGTTTGACGGCAGTGGATCGTTCCTGTCCTACATCAATACGGCGGCAGACCCTCTCTACGGGCCGCAGGGTCTCGCGCTGACCTCAGATGGCCATGTTGTGGTGGCTGATTCTGGGAACCACTGCTTTAAAGTGTACCGCTACCTGCAATGATATCAGACAGACTCTGATCTAAGACGGAAAGAGAATCAAAGTCATACTGTATGTGTCCAAATCTTGCACTTAATGTAATGTAATGGTACTCTTCCTCCTTGGTTTCCACACCTTTTTGTATTTGTTACTAATGTCGGATAACCTTCTAAGAAGACCATAGCTTATAAACACTGTTTATGGGATGCCTTTGCCAAACCTCCACACTACACTGTGGAAATACTGAGACATCAGAATGCATTGGTGAGTGATCTACTTCCTAAGCTGAAACTCTGCTCCTATGTGCTGCATGTGTGGACCATGCATGCGCCGCCAGCTTTTGGACACATCCGAGCCCCATCTGACTTCTAGGATGCTATTAGAACACTATCTCAACACTTTTATGAACCTTTTGATAGGGATATGTTATAGAGATGCAGCCAAGAGAGCAGACAGCGATATCTCAAGTCTCCAAGCTTTAGGATTCCCACCTCGACCTGTTCGTATCTGACAGTTGACTAATAAACGATTTGTCAAATGTTTGGAATAACTATGTAATAAAGTCTTTTATGCTCATCGAGGCTGCATTCATTTAAACAAAAATAGTAAAAACAGGAAAATTGTCAAATATTATTACAGTTAATAATTGTTTTCTATTTTAAAATGTAATTTATTCCTGTGATGGCAAAGCTGAAATTTCAGCATCATTGCTCCAGTCTTCAGTGTCACGTGATCCTTCAGAGATCATTCAGATTTTCTGCTCAAAAACATTTCTTAACATTAACCAGGTTGAACAATTGTGCTGCTTAATGACTATTTTTTTAATAACTTTTTGTGGCAACCAAGATACACTACTAAACAAAACAAAACTTTGAGATAGAGTAGATTAAAAGAAAATAAATTAATACTTTATTCAGCACGGATGCATTCAGTTATTCAAAAGTGATAGTAAAGACTTTTATAATACAAAAGATTAATATTTCAATTCAATACTATTAATCAAGGAATCCTGAAATAAGTTTACCAATGTTTCCACAAACATATACAATAATCCACAACAGCAATAACTGTTTTCAACATTGATAATTATAAGAACCATTATTAATAACCGAGCACCAAATCAGCATATTAGAATGATTTCAGAAAGTAATAAAAAAAAAATCAGATGATTTCTTAATGTGACACTGAAGACTGGAGTAATGGCTGCTGAAAATTCACAGGAATAAATTACATTTTAAAATATATTCAAAATGGAAAAATTTAATTGTAATCGTATTTACAGTATTTTCTTTTAATCAAATATATGCAACACTGGTGAGCATAAGAGAGTTAATAACACTCAATAACATTTAAAAAAATTTCCATATTCAATATCTTTGACTGGTAGTGTTGGCTTGATTATAGTATCACAAACTTTGATCATATTCCACATGTGTCTGTATAATTAATTGTTTTCAGTCCAATCAGAGCAACTTCAAAAAGCAAAATTACAGTGTGGTATTGAAACATCACGAATAACATTTGAATAATTTGTGGTGTGTAAAGACATACTGTGTGTACGCGTGTAAGAGACTAACAGTAATTACACAACGCACTGTTGCCTTGCATACTTCCAGAATAAAACTAGCAGCATACGTCTCTTTATTTAGATAATATTAGGACTCTCTATTTTCCTTACAAATGCTATTAAAAACCAAATATCTATATATTTGTGTATTTATCGTGAATAATGTTTCAAAGAAAAGATGTTTGGGTTTCAAATGCAAATGCATAGTTAAATGCCAGACATTTTCAAAGAATTGATTTTGATTTGTCGATCATTCTCTTGCGTATCCCAGGATTCTTAGAGGCATGATTCACATACTGTAGTAATAATGATGTCATACAAATTTAATCATAACTGAATGGCAATAGTATTTCATCATCATTACAATGAAAAGGTCTCTCTTTTTTTCTTTCTTTTTTTGTTCTTGCTTATATTCAAATTTCAGAATGTGTTTATTTTGATTGTAAATTGTTTGTATATGCATAGTGTGCTGATTTGCTTCATTTTCTGAATATGAGGATTGTATGTAAAGAATGTTTTGTATGTTCATCAGAAAATAATTTAACTTGAATGTTATTGTTTTATTTCTGTACAAAAAAAGATCAGCCTTAACATTTATCATTGTTTTCAAGTTATTGACGTTTCAATGGAATATTTTATTTTAGTTTATAGTTTAGTTTATCTAGTTGATGTGTGCCTGTTTACGACTTATGACAATAATCCTGCTTGGACTGTGTTGATCTTTTCAATTAAAATCATTATCACTTCATATCATTAACATGCTAACGTACAGCGCATTAAAAAGTGGCTTTGGAAAAGCTTGTTGTCCTGTATTGTAGTAATTAGTAAAAATGTAAATGCATTTTTTTTTTGCAACAATTTTATATCATCACTTTAAAACATCAGTATTTAAATTAAAATATATGTAAAATGTAATTTATTACTGTGATGCAAAGCTGAATTTTCAGCATCATTACTCCAGTCTTCAGTGTCGCATGATCCTTCAGAAGTTAATATATGCTGACGTGCTGCTGTGGAAACATTTATTTTTATCATCATTGTAGAAAACAGGAAGACATTTCAGTTTGCTATTAAGTCAAATCTAATTTCAGCCAAAATTTTGAGAATAAACTAATAACATACACCCAAAGATCCTATGTTTTCCCATTCGTTAGGCTACCTCTTCTAGACTCCAGCCACATCAATAGCCACATAAAAATGGTTTTATTTTCCACAGAGTGGGTCACTTCCGGGGTTTTGACAATTTGGCCAGCTCAACACGAAACAAACAAAAAAAAAAAACTCTGATTTGGCAAAAACTCATCATTTTACCCTCATGAAAACATAACCACTTAATATCAGCAACACTTACATAAAATACACCACAACAATGCTAAACTATTAAACAAAACGAGGCACAGTTTTGAGTAGGTTTGATAGACAGCAGCTTTATACGGGCTTCTGTCACTCCTGAAAGACTCGTGTGTCTGAATGAGTCTGTTTCAAAGTGTCTAATGAATAAAAACACAAAAGCGGCTGTTTGATTTATATTATAAAGTGTACAGTTTGTCAAATGTACAAATAAATATTCAAAAGGTCATCACATGCACAGTTTTAAACGGAGTCAAATACTGTAGGTGTTTATTCAAGTCCAAGTGAAAAATTGATTCCGTGCACGACTCCAATTATGATGGGTTGCCATGCGACCAGGTACCTCAACCAATCCAGAAGTTGTCCATATAAAACATGTGTTCTCTCCCAGCTGATGTTCAGAGTCAAGGTTTTAATAAATATTTAGTTAAGTATATTTAGTTATATACATAAAGAGTTCCTGTAGCTCAATTGGTAGAAAATTGCGTTATCAAGCACAAGGTTGGGGGTTCGATTCCCCGGGAACACATGATAGGTAAAAATTGATAGCCTGAATGCACTGTAAGTCGCGTCTGCTAAATGCATTAATGCATTAATTTAATATATATTTAGTTTAGAAACAAGGTAACTTGCAAAAGAATATGGGGTACTTCACATTAAAATGTTTAAAACCTATAATATATACATATCATTCATAAGTAATTAATGATTTCAAGAAATTATTTTATTCAGCAAAGATGCTTTTAATTGATCCAAAGATATAAAAAAAAATATTGAAAACATGTATCACACTTTCCACAAAACTATAAAGCAGAACAAGTGTTTTCAACATTAATGTAATAAATTAAGATATTAATTTATCTTAAATTTTTATAATATTTCATAATATTACAGTTATTAATATATTCTTAATCTGATAAAATAAATGCAGCCTTGGTGAGCAGAAAAAAAAAAACATTTCCAAAAAATCTTACCGACCCCAAACGTTTGGATGGCAGTGTAGGTGTTCTGGAAACCCAGTGATTAAATCACTGAATGTTTTGCATGTAAATTATGACCAATTTAACTTAATTCAAGGATACGGGTTATTCATCATCCTTTTGAGGTCCACCTTCTCATTGCAGTATGGACACGTCTGCTTTTTTCCCACGATGCACCAGCCACGAATACAGAATTCATGAAATCTGTTGATCATAGGTAGTTAAGGATAAACAGAATCATTTTTCAAGCTAACAACTGCTTACAGAAAATGTATGTCAATATAATTAGCTAAGCATTTAAGCATACTCTTTTTTTTTTATATAACAATAAACCATGTTAAACCATAACGGATGAGGTTTAGGGGAAATGAAGGATACATGTGGTTACAGGAAAGCTGGTAGGTGTCCTCAATGATGCCTTCCTCATCTACATCCACAAAAATCTTCTGACCACACACGGCACACACATCATTACTGAGGTTTTTGGACGGCATACCACCCATGTTATAATACTGAAGGAGGCAGACAGAAAAGACAAAGAATGACCAAAACATTAATTTTGGGGAAACTGAAACATTCTTAAAGGAGTAGTTCATCCAAAAATAAGAATGATGTCGAATGTTTTTGTACATTAGAAAAGATTTGGAGTTATTTAGCATTACAATGAGAATTCAAAGGGTGATGAATTTCTCCAAATTTGTTCCCATGAAAAAACAAACTGGTCTACATCTCGGAGTACATTTTCAAGAAATGTTCATTTTTGGGTGAACTGTTCCTTTAAATATTGGAGAATAAACTTATTTAAGGCTTAAGAATTACATTCATATGAGAATGTTTGAATGTTGTCATATAAAGTGATGCATATATTTACCCCTATTGTGGATGCCATGTAATCCGAGCAGATTTCAGCAAAGTCACGTCCCATAACCCCATAGTACAGACCATAGAAAAGCATAATCACACCCACATCCATTGAATCCTCAGCTTTAATCCTGAAAAGAAAAAAGATATACAATAATATAATAACAATGTAGCTAAGCTTTGCAGGACAGTGAGTCACCAGGAACAGGGCTGAAGACCTGGGGTCTGTACAATTGTTCTCAGAATGCCAATTAGACAATCAATCACTTACAACATCACCAAGGGAGTAATTCCCTCCAATCATCATGCCATTGTGTCAGCATTACCATGGAAATTAGTGACTCACTAACTCAGACACAGCCAAATTCTGTTTAGGATTTTAGAATCAGAATAAAGGCACCGTTTCTGGTGTCAATCAAGTTCACACACCTGAAAAACATGTTGAATCCAAACATGGTAAACATGATGGCGAGATATCCAATCACACCCACAGCGTAGCTCAGCTTGTAAATGAGAAGGAACCACTTATACACCATCCTGCAGAAGTCAAATGTGCATTCTATAAAACACTGCTAAAGCGACACATTCAGCAACACAACTATAATGCAGTCATAAAACTACCTTTCATATTTAAAACGTCTGGACACATTATAGTATTTACAGTAAAACCTACGCACCTGTAAAAGCCTATAAAAGGGTATTTGGTATTTCTGCTAATAATTACAATGCTGTTTGTTTTCAAACTTCTAGTTTATATGTTTAATAAAAAAAAAAATAATAATTCTGGAACAGCATTTTCTTCCATAAAAAAAAGAAGCTGTTTTGACTTTTGGTTTCAGATTTTAATTTATGTTATTTAGTTTAGATCAGAGTTAGATTATTTTAATGTATTCAAATAATCTATTAATTTAAATAAAACAAAATTATTTATACATTTATATATTTAATTTATTATAAAAGTCATCCATTGGCCCCTTGAAAGTTTTGAAGAGGCCTCCTGCTTAAAAAAAAAAAAAAAGATCATCCAACAATGAAAATTCAATAATGGAGAAGTCATTAAGTTTGGTTATTTTGGTCAAAATCAAAACTTTTTTTTAATGCTGTAAAACACAAAAGAAGACATTTCTAGGAATGCAAAAGTGAACCAAAGATGCCTTTAATGGTGGACATTTGCCCTTTTTAGCTTGTTAACATTTGATTACATGTACTTTCATTGTATAGTGTGACTGTTCCTCAAAATGTCTTTTTTTGTGTCCAACAGAAGATAAAAAGCTATGGGAAGTTTTAGAACAACATATAAATGAGTAAATGTTGACATAATTGCAATTTCCTCTAAAAAAAAAAAGTAAGCATGTCCGTGCATTACCGTGGAGTTCTGCAGGAGAGAGGCTTGCGTGTGGCTCTGAATATGACATAGCTGGTGATGACGGAGAACATGCCCCATGTGGACAGAAAACGCCACCAGTAAAGCTTAATGGTAAAGTAAAGAGGAACCACCCACATCTGCAAGAGTGTGACCCTCTACAAGAGAAACAACATTAACAATATTCATGAACTTCTTTATATTAAAGCATAGTGGTGTTAAGAGTCCTACAATATATAATATGGCACTCACATTGTAGGATCTGCAATGTCTTTGTTTCCACTGAACCAGGATGATCTGAGCGACCACCAGCGTGGCAATGAGAATCAGAACCATCTCAGCATGCATGGCCTCATGACCTCTGTGCTTCACGTGCAACCTCTCATGCTGCATCCTGGAGTTACACACACGCAAGTGTACAGAGAAGTCAGATACAGTCAGAAAATGTTTATGCCAAGAAATCAAAGCTAAAACAGAGATCTACAATCCCAAATGCACAAAACGAGAAGCTAATGATACAGAAGAATAGGCCAGGAGTTTGTGGAAAAGCTGTTCATTTTGCAGGATCATACACGAGGCCAGACCTACTGAGGCCACCTGCACGTCACTGACGTTGTTCATTTATAATAATGACACACATATGCTCTAGAAACTATTTTTATACAGAAGGTGACAATCATAAGGTACTAAAAAGACAGGTTGTAAAGGTTTGGAAAAAAAATAAAAATTCTATGCAACAATCACATAAAATGTTTGATCATGAAAATACTTACTTCCAAGTTTCTCCATGGGACATTTTTAAAGGATCGTCCTGTGAAGTAAGAAAGAAAATTAACAATCCACATGCAATATTTAATCTTTATATTTGCAGGACTATCTGCATGTTTAATTATTTTACAATTATTATGCCTGTAGTTTGTATGACCATATGTGACCATGGACCAAAAAAAAAGGGGGGGGGGGGGGTATTATTTTCTTTTTTTAAACTGAGATTAAATAATTTTCCAATGATGATGGTTTGTTAGGATCGGACAATATAGGGTGCAAAAAAATTTTAATACTGAGAAAATCGCCTTTAAAGTTGTCCAAATGAAGTTCTTAGCAATGCATATTACCAATTACAAAAATATGTTTTGATATATTTACAGTAGAATATTTACAGAATATCTTTATGGAACATGATCTTTACCGTACTTAATATCCTAATGATTTTTGGCATAAAAAGAAAAGTTAGCATTTTGACCCATACAATATATTACTGGCTATTGCTACAAATATAATCACGCCTTCAGGTTTTTACCAGACTTCTGATCTGGATTTATTTTGCCATCCCAACACATATTGATTTTTCAGGGACAATGATCATTATAGACCACTACTGACCAGTCAGAATCCAGTTTTCCAGTGAGTCACATAAATGAGTGCAGCTGGGTCCCATAAGTAAAAATTCTATTCATTTTCTCCATTAATTAAAGAACAGATTTTAATGATAACTCATAAAACATTAAAAGCAGACCTACTTTGAGCTACAAGGCTGTTAATGCTGTAGAACACAAAATACATTCTTTACATAATTTTGTTGTAATGCCACGCATTATTTCAACTTAATGCAAGTATTTTCAACAGAACTCCTGGTGATAAATTACATTACCCATAATCCTGCAGGAAAATTACCAACCAGAGAACAATTTTTGCAAAAACAATTTGTTTGCAATAAAATAATATATAAGTACCTTTGAATCTTTAAATACCCTTATATCTTTAAATCAAAAATGTTATATTAACATCACTATTATTTTATGTACAAAAATAGTTAACATCACTTCTATTTTATGGGCCTTGTACATTTCCCTTTTTTTCCTTGATTTTCAAATGTTTTTACATAAAATCTAACTTTGTTATGGTGCGATTTACCTCACAGCTGGTTGGTTTGGTTCACAGCCTATAGCCTAACTCCTAAAATAATGCCTAATGTAAAATCCTTATGGGATACTATTTACTATTTCAATGAACTACAAAAAGAAAGAGGGGGAATCCCTTATTCATGTATGCACAGTTGAACCTATACTAATCTAGATCTCACACTCTGATGCTGGCATCTACTTCTTCCATATGTCACATCTCTATGAAGCTTCAGCTGACTAAAGGAGAGCTTGTGTGGCTTTATCAGTCAGCTGGTGCATTATACATAATAATTTCTTCATAACACATTATGAATTAAGAAGGTCAACAGCCATGCATTTATTTATAAATACATATGCACATACACTTGCAGGTCTTGATTGTATCACCCAGATAACCCCATAGTAATCTACAAACACACGTATTGACAATCAGATGTTCCTGCCACGTAAAAAGGCGTTTTACTTGTAGCCAGTTTTCACAACAAACAACCGACCGACAAACTAAACAAAAGTTAACAAACCGTTCCCCCTTTAATCAACGGAAGTAACTGCAGCGCACGCGAGTGTGTCGATTCAAGAGCTTTGTAAACAGACTAACGTTAGTTCATTATAAAGGCTTCGTATTAGCTAATGTTAGCTGTGTAGCTGGTAGTGTAGAAAGACAGCTATTTCATAGACCACACAATTAGGACCGAACACCAAATGTTTTAATTGTATTGGGACTGTCTATCGATACAATTCTGAATCGAGTACCTGGTGTTGCAAGCCAGCCATTATTAATATCGGTCTAGAATCTAGATTGCAGTCATCTATTAATGCCTCTGTTTCTACCGGAAGACATCCTGGTCGTGTTCAATCGCAATCTGATTCGTAAACGACTCATTCTTGTGAGTGAAATCTTTTAAATGAATCTTTAAAAACTGTCCATAAATGGGATTCAGACATGTTCGACTCGTAACGAGCCGAGAACCGATGGGTCACTTCATGAAGTGAAAGAATCACTGAATCGTCTTTACTCGGATCTTTGAAGTGAACAGTTCAAAAGAACCGACGGATTTCCTGTAATGTGTTCATGACGGTCTGTTGGCACGCATCTGCGCAGGA
>NC_068391.1:25356000-25380460 GCF_023724105.1 Carassius gibelio
GATGTATGTTTTACATTGAATTCAGACTAATTCAGGTGAGATTTTGTTTCAGATGCTTGTGGTTCATGCTGGAGGTGTTGATGACAAAGAATGAGAATAACAGTCACTCATTCCTGAGGAAGATGGTAGAGAACATCAAACAAACAAAAGATGCTCAGGCCCCAGATGACCCAAAAGCAAATGAGGTCCGTCACCATTAACGTCTCCTGCATAATGTTTGTGTATATTTCTGAATCCCAGTGTTTTTTACTCTTGTTCTCATGTATTTACAGAAACTTTACATTGTGTGTGATGTGGCGTTATTTGTGATTGCAAACAAGAGCACTTCATGTCATCTGGACTCCCCAAAAGATCCTGTGCTGCCTTGCAAGTTCTTTACCCCACCTGATAAGGTAACAACCACTCTATCTACAGTGACACTTTACATGTGACCTTACTATGAAACTCATTCTGTCTGCCCCTCTATACAGGATTTTATCAATGATAAGGAATATTTGTCACCAGAAGCCAAAATAGTTCTGCAGACAGGAAAAATCCAGGTAGGTTTTGTCACATCTGCTACTGTATGTGAGTAAGACCCTGATGAATTTATGGAAGTGTTGAGTACAGTAAGTTTGAAAGATTATAACAATTTAGGCACTCTATAGTTAATGCAAATTAAAGGTTGTACAGTTTCTAATAGAAAGCCAGTTCCAAATAAATATAAAAATGTATTTTTAAAAAATAAATGTAGAAAAATAAACACAAAAATGGACACTATTGTTCAAAAGTTTTGGGTCAGTAAGAACAGTATTTATTTGAACCCTTAATTTATTTTCCTTTATAACAATATAAAAACCATTACTGACACTTTTGATTAATTTAATACAAATAGAAATATTAAAAAATAATAATAAAATAATATTTTATTTTTTAATAGATGTTTCTTGAGGATCAAATTGGCATTTTAAAATAATTTCTAAAGGATCATGTGACACTGAAAATCCAGCTTTGCCAGGAAAGAATTACATTCCGTTATTTTGATTTGCAACATTTCACAGTATTATTGTTCTTTATCATATTTTTATTAAATTGCCATGGTAAGCATGAGAGTGAGATATTAACAACCCCAAACTTATGAACAAAAATAAGTGATTACATTTTTTTCATTACATTAAAAGATGAGAACATTATAAACAAAAAAGTTGAATGTGTTCAAAGTAGTTGGGAGTTTTACACACAGGGATCGATGACATATCAACATTCTTTTTGTTGAAAAGATGCAGTTAACCAGTAATTAACAAATGAATGCTTTGAATGTGTTCCATTACACATACTTGTTCATATATTTCCACCAAAGCAACCACCAAAGCAGACAGGTGTGCTGGGGGCAGTGAACAAACCTTTAACAGTAACAGCTCGCCGACCGTACATTAAAACCCCCACCTCTGACACAGTAAGCAACGCAAGCACCAACTCTCAACCCAGCTCACCTGCAACAAATAAGAGCAGGTTTGTGCTTATCAGAATTCACTTTTTCATTCATTGTGATGTGCCATTTAACCAGTGTTGATTAATCTATACTGCAAGAGGTTCTTTATCAATAGTTTACAATTTGCTTTTTTCTATCACAAAGGGATATGAGTTCTGAGGCCTCAGAAACAGGGGCGAGGGAGAATGAAGAGAACCCTGTTATCACAAAAGCAGGAGTTGTAAAGAAGGTGAGTTATATCTCATGTGAACATCAAAAACCAGGGCTCTTATCCTGTTCAAAGAAAGATAACAATAGCCTCAAATCAACAAAACTTTGACAGGAGCATAAACAGAAACCAAATAAAATGAACTGAAATGCCTTTTTGAAATGGCCATAAACCAGTTAATAACATTATTTTATTGTTCTGCTTAGTATTTTAATTTTGCAATCAACCAGTCACAAATTCAAAAAGTACAGCCATTGCAAATGTGATGTTGATGTATCCAGCAAGTGAAACGCTTGTGCTCAGCTGTATAGGCATTTCCCCTGAAAATAACCAAGATAGTGTAGATGGATTCACACAAGGTCACATCACCTTCACCACATCATCTAGGGTTGCAGACATACAGGCAGTCTGCTCTCCAATGTTCACAAACCTGCTTTGAGGATTCCAGTATGGTGGACGCTTGCATATAGCCGCCCATAGAAACAGCCGTTTATAGGGAATCTACCTATACTTATCTATGGTTATAGCCTGTCAGGAGGATGATGTAATGTTGCTAATGTGAGTGAAGTACAAAACCTATAGTTTACATAATAATATTTTTGCATCCTGATATGCTGCGAATATTGAAACATTTGGATTTGTGAGAAATGAAAGAGGTAGGCTTCGGTTTCTCGTTAAATTAATTAGTTTAATTATCTTGAAGTTCTTAACTATTAGCTTTAGAGGATTTGTTGTGGAGAGAAGGCAACTAGGATTAGCCTGTAGCTGTGTTTAACAAAATAAAACTTTATAATATATAAAATATATTATAATAAAACATATTTTGCTTTATTTACCGGTATTTTAGCCTATGTTATTTCTGAATGTTTTAATAAAATGCATCATACTGCCTACGTTACTACTTTTTTTAATCAATTTATCAATTTACTTATTTTATACTTTTTTTTTTTTTTTTATCCATGCATCAAACATTTTTAAATCTTGAAAAAATAAACCAGCATGTCGGAAACGATATGCCTATTTTAATAGTTCCGTATTTTGAACATTCTATAGAAAATGTAAACATCTATTATTCTAACAGGTTGTGATTCAGTGGGGCAGCTGGTCCAAATAAACAGGATACTGATCCATCTTTCAACAGCAAGCGTTTTGTGAATCCCGCGTTGAACTCGTTGAAGTTAGAGAAGTCGTCGTCATTAGAATGATGTGTGCTTGTGGGCGGGGTCAAGTTGTTCGCAGCCAACCAATGTTGAACATAGGCACGCCTTATGCAAATGTGTTACCGAAAGTGCGTTTTTAACTACTAAAGACTTGTTTCAGCTGTTCAGAGTTGATTATTTTAGGAGACAATAACTTTACGTGCACTTTCAGCTTTACAACTTTGCAGATTGTTCACATTCACATACAAATACATTACAAACTGCATGAAAGGCAATATTGGAAAATTGCATTGTCCGGTTTTGCTTTCATTTAATACATTTGGCTAAAATTTTGCTATAAAAGATGATGCTGTGTTGAATGACTAGAAGCACTTTTTTTTTGAGTGAAGAAAGCTCTGTACTTAGTAGCAGTAGTTTTATTGGCAAATGAAACATTAACTGGTATTGTTTTTTTTTTCTGCTCAAAACGGAATGGTAATAATACAGAAGGAATGCATAAACAGAAACTTTAAATACTGATTCTGCTTGGAATGAACAGATTTTTTTTTTTTTAAGCCCTGCTGAAAATGCTACACGTTCACACTTCTATCATCCCTAAGATTTTTTTTTTTTTTTACTTTCTTTTAGGAGGAGACTGCTCAGCCCAGTGGGAAGAAGCGTGCTGCTCCTGCGAGTGACGGCACAGAGAACAGCTTGTCTTCAAACACCTCAGCAGGGTCACAGCCCCCTGCCAGTAAACCACGACGCGGTCGACCCCCTAAAAATGCTGCGGGCGTTGCCACACCAGAGAAAGATGCTGGAGCTACCACAGGAGGAGGGGCCGGACGGGGCCGGAAGAGAGCAGCACCTGCCCAGGACCCTGCCACCGCAGCCTCAGCTGATTCAATCAATGTCAAGACACCAAAACAGCAGAAAGAAACCGAGCCGAAAAGAGTGGCGCCACAGAGACAGATTGACCTGCAAAGGTAACTGAGTGCAACTAATTCACTTTTTTTGTATTGTATGCATAGTATTATATAAATCAATTGTAGTTTTTTTATAATTTATTATATTTATTTATTTGTTTCTGAATGAATAAAAAAATTGTACATTTAAATATTTTACATTTTTATAGTTTTACTATGTTTTGAATTAAGGGTGTGCGATATGACAATTTTTAATCGTGGCCTATAAAAATGTCTCCACGATCTGCTTTTGAAGAAATATCGTAGTATCATGGTAGAGCGCACACTCTATCAGCTGCAGTTCTGGCACCTCTGTCATATACTGTACAACACCACATGCATTCACAGCAGTAGAGTTACTCTCTTATTATTTGCATGTGCTTTTAAATGTTTCATTTTTGCACTGGGCTGACCTGTGCTTTTTCTAAGTGCTGCATACACCCGAAGCGTGTGTGCGCTAAAGCCTGTCATACAGTGCCTGATTATTGAACTAAGTTATCTTTTGTGCTAATACTGTCAAAACACACCAGGTTTACGTGTAGACTCATTTGGTTATGTCTTAAATGAAAGTAAACCGTTGAGAGAAAAACTTATACATGCCTGTATTTTAGATGTGTGCAGGTCTTAAAGGGACAGTAGGCCTATTAAATATGCAGCCTACTGTCATTACTCTCAAGGGATAGATCACCCTAAAATTTCATTTCTGTCATTATTTACTCACTATCACGTTGTCCAAAGCCTGTATTAATTTCTTTCTTGTGCTGTACACAAAAGAAGATATTTTAAACAATGAAGGTAACCAAACAGTTGCTGGTCCACACTGAATTTGATAGTAGCAAAAAAATAGTTCAGACGAAGAAAGAAACTCGTTCAGGTTTAAAACCACTTTTGAGTGAGTAAATGGTAGTATAAATCTAAAACACTGACAGAATTGACAGGCAGCTTACAGAATTATTAAAAAATAAGAAAAAATATTTTTTTTTATCTTCACCCTCTTTGGCCTAAATATCTGACATTCTTTTTTTGTTGCCTTGAAAGGCTTTGTCTTTATAATAGGGAAATTAAGTTTGGATGTAATGCTCAGACAATAAAATAGTAAAACCAACATGACACAGAATTGTGATTAAAAAAAAAAAAAAAATTCCATATCGCCCACCCCTATTTTGAGTATAAATAAATGCAGTCTTAGAGGATTCTTTTAAAGGGGTCATGTGATGCGATTTTAATTCTTCCTTTCTCTTTGGAGTATAACAAGCTCTTGGTGTATAGAGAAGATCTGTAAAGATGCAAAGACTAAAGTCTCAAATCCACAGAGATAAAAGTTAAGACTCGTCCACACCCCCCTAAAACATTTTGTTCTAACACACCCCCACATCTCGACATCACTATGTGAGAAGATTTGCATAACGCCGCCCAGATGTTCACACAAAGAAAGAAGGGGTACCTTTTATTCTCCTTGTAGTATTGTTGTCACCGCGCTGTGCGTTTCATTGAGACAGCGAAACTACTTCTTAGAAATCATGTTTATATCACGTTTATAATTGGATTTAATGTTTTATTGGAATGTCTTGTTGCTCCGGCTCGGACAGGGCATCACAGTATGACGAGGGTCATAAGATTTGTCATAAGCTTGAGGTATTCGGCCAATCACAACACACTGGATAGCTGGCCAATCAGAGCACACCTCGCTTTTCAGAACGATGAGCCTTGTAAAAATCGATGCGTTTCAGAAGGCGGGGCATAGAGTAGAAACAATAATGTACAGTATGTGGAAAATAATGTGGGTTTTTTTTTACCTTAAACCGCATAAATTTCATTACACTAAATACACAAAATAATATTCTTTTTAGCAACATCATATGACCCCTTATTACATAAGTCCAACCAACCCCAAAATTTCAAATGGTGTTCTACTGTTTCATGATATTTTTTTCCCCTAATTTTTCCATTCAAGGAGAGTAATGTTTATGGTGGTTTACAATTTATTATCAAGTAAATAATAGTTTATTTGTATTAATCTGTGTGAATTGGCATGGACGGAGAAGAACTTGAATATTATAAACCCACTCCTATTTATCAAGCAAGTTTTTCATTGAGCACATCAACGGCCAGAATGCATTTAATATATTATTGTATCCGTTTCATTTATTCTTGTATGCATTTCATTTATTATTGTATCCATTTCATTTATTCTTGTATGCATTTCATTGTATGCAAATCTTTTTCATAGAATGACACATTTGCATTTAATTTGCATCAATGGGAATTGTTTTTTAATGGAAACTTGCATGTTGCATACTGGTATTTAACTTGGTGTGAACCTGTAACTTTGTCATTTTCAGCTGTTGAAGTCTTTTATGTGAATTTGAGGCAGGTGTTTCTTTTGTCTAAGATCAGTGAGGGTAGCACAGCGAGATCAGCAAGCGTCTCAGAAGACATATGGAAGTGAAGGGGAGACAGAGAGAGAATTTGAGTCCAGCCCAGAGTATGTATGTTCACTCACACAGCTACAGGAGCAGCAGGAAGAAGCCATTCACAAGCAGTCCAGGGGCGCAGCAGGCCCCAAACAGAAAGAATCCACCCATGCAGCAGAGCAGGGCAAGCTGTCAGTGAGTGTCTGAGAGGGAGCCTCACTTACCTTGAGCTCCTGAGCAGTTTAATTTTGTTGTAGCTATAAGCTCAGTAGTTCACCTAAAAATGAGTTTAGATCTAATTTACTTACCCTAATTTTGTTCTAAACCCTATGCTTTTGTTTTTCACTTTATAATAGGAGAAAATGTTAATTACGTATAGGTTTATTTTCTATAAAACAGTAACACCATAAAACTAGTATGACTTGTTTTGTATTTCTTTTAGTGCTGTCAATTTAAAAAATGAAGGGAAAAAAACTTAAAAATCGCACATTATTATCTGAACTTTAATTGCAATGAATCCCACCAAACATTAGTTTTCAAATCTATATTTTATATTGCAATTTATTTCACAAGCAATCTTCAAATTAACTTCGAAACAGAATATTTTTAATATTTGTTTAGTGGCATCTTTTTTATTTATGAGTGAAGGTAAGCATCACTGATACCGATACCACAACTTTATTTTGTTCTTTGAACAGACATCACAGCTGCTGGGTTATTAGGTTTTTTGGCTGCTTTTATTTTAGGAGATGCTACCTCTGAACATGACGCGGATCTGACATGGATCATATTTTAGATGACATAACGACAATGCATGCTTGTAGTTTCGTTTGTGCTTTATGGAATGAAACAGGCTTCAGTGCATGCCATGTGTGCAGTTGCAGAGCACATGCTACGAGCGCAGTAGAATGACTGACAGGACAGGGAAATTCATTTTTACTGACATGACCTGACATCTCATCTGACAGCAGTTCCCTGTTGTTCTACTGACACCGCTTCATCATCTGAACCAGTTCTTTGCTCATTTGACTAGAGCACGTATGAAAAGTCTCCCATTTGATTTTGACAGCACTAATTTCTTTATTTTTAAGTCTCATGTCGTATGTTAGCTTCTACTAAAACATGTTACCAACTGGAAATGTCTTCCATTTAATATTTTAAAATGCAGTTTTCACCATAATGCCACTCTGCTGTAAAGTAGATTGATTTATCAATTTTTCTGGTTTCAGGTAAAGCGTCGGTGTGTGAAGACCAGGACGGTCAGGCAGTAAAGGATTGAGTGACCCTACGAAGAGGCGCATCCACTTCATACATCAGACGCTCTTCACAAACCTGAACTGTCATTACCCCACACCTCAAACGGATGAGGAATGAATTGTTTAGGTTCAGATGTTCAAACTTGTATGTAGAAACACAGACCTGTTTCTCTTCATTCGTTTTCTTTTCTTTTGTGTTGAAATTGTTCATGTTGCTCTTTGCTTCTCTGTCTGGAGCCATTTTTAAAAACAAACATTTGAAAGAAAGACAAAAAAAAGAAGTTTTAATCTGCTCTAAGGTTGCTTATTAAATACCTGGAAAGATTTTTTTACTGTTTTATCTCTCTCCTCTTTTAATCCTCTATTAAATCCAAATACTGTCCTCAGATTTCTTTGATTGCAAGGATTTATTGAGGCTCATGTCTTGTATTAAATTAGTTTAACTCTATAAATTTAAAGAGCAGAGACTGCAAGACTGTATGATTAATAATGCTGCTATTTATTCTGTTGGGTGTATGAGCACGAATTCCTCATACTGTTACAAGGGCACGTTAAGTTGCTACATTAAATTTGTTAAAATCAATACTAAATATTTAGTAACATGTTCAGAATTCAGTGTTCAAATGGTTTCAAACATTTAAATAGAATATGATGTTCAGTTTCATTTTACCCAGGTTCATATGAATACCCAAGTTATTTTTTACATTTTAATTCTTTAAATGACATGCATTTCAAACACATTCAAACTACTTAAATTTGACACCTACTGATGTAGATGTCCTCACAGGTGCAGAGCAGAGATTCACATAACACAAGTTAAAAACTTTTTCACTTTTTGTTTTTTGTTTTAATTCAAAAGAATATGACAGTTTCACAATAAATAACCATGCTTGTACGGCTCGAGTAGGTTTTTTTTTCTTGTCTTGTTTTGTAAAGGAGCTTCAAGTGACTAAAGCCAGAACCCATGACCTGCATTTATCCTTTGACAGAAGTTTTTGTCCTTTAATTCATTTCTTCGTGCAATATTGAACAAGGTGATCACTACAGGAAGACAGTCTTTGTTTTTTTGTTTCATTTTTGATTTTCATACAAAATATAAATCCAGCCATTGATGGTGCATTCTAGAGATGAACAGTACTTTATCCCCCACCAAAAAAACATGGCTGTATGTACATGAGAAAGGAGGTGTATGAAAGCGACTAGCTGTGAAAGTGGGGGCATTTCGAAAACAGAAGTGGGAATGCTAGCAAATTAAAGTAGAGCAAAGGGCGAAAAGAAACTTTTAACAATTCACCCCTGTAAGATAAGAACACAGCGCTAGGTAAAAACAAGTTCACAAAGCATTGTGTGGCAGTACTCGCTCTTGGCCCGTTTGCTTTGAAGCATCTTTGTTGACTAGAAAACTAGCGGTTTAATTCATGCTTGCAATATCAGTTAAGTGCAAAACATTAAATTATATCTGCAGCTTGTGTGTGGAAATCTGAATAGATATTTGGTATAACAAAACGCACCCCACCTCACTCTCAGAAACCCTTTTAAACCTCCACATCAACATACCTTTATGCCAAACTGAATGTCTCGCCATACGGTTTCAAAAAAGCCAATCATTTTAAGAGAACAGAAACTCGTGTCTTCACTTTCTCATCTCTACATGTACAAAATGTTTATACTTAAATGCAAGTTGTTTCATACAATACATTCTTAAAAGGAAAAAAAAAAAAAAGAGGCAACTCGAGGTATCTGTCCGTTATCAAGTTCCAAACCCCACAGCTGCCTTGAAAACAAAAAGAAAGGGTTTGACCACCAATCCTGCATCGTCCCCCTTTTCAAAAAAAGGGAACATGAAAAAGGTCAATCTTCCTTGCATTAAAAAAATAATAACACTTCATCCAGCAAGTCTGAAACTGTCTGCACTCACATAACACCTTGTCACCTGGCCATATCAACTACTAGACAGATTAGTGCAAAGAAACATTAAAAGAATCAAATGAGCAAATTAAATCACACATTTGTTCATTGTAAGAGTGTCAAAAGAAAGGGGGATTAATAATCTCAGTTTAGTTTTTATATGCTAAATATCCCATTCAAATAAGAATATCCCAAAACACATTTTTATGGTGTACAGATTGAAAAAAAAATAACATTAGTGCTATTTTGCCTTTTAAATGTACACAGTCTTAAATATACTAGTTTACATGTACTAACATTGTCTCACAGATGCGAGTGGGTGTTTCTTTTCACATGAAATGACAGTGATGGAGGCTTTGTCTTTTTGGGTTTCTTTAAAAGGGAAGTGACAGCCTAAATTTAAGAGGAAAAATGATTGTAGCAAGGCAGAAACAGTGAAAATGTTGGGAAGAAAAAAAAAAAGACAAGGGATGAGACCATTTGCTAAGAGAGACAGAAGATGACTCAGAGGTCTCACTGTCTAACTGCTAACATTCATTCTGAACACAAACCAAGACGGGTGATGCATGTGTGCATGGTTGGGTGGGTGGGAGTGAATGGGTCATGATGCAGGAGGGGTTTGAGGAAAACATGGCCTGATGAAGAGAGCTGGAGGATCAGTTGCTTAGTAGCAGCTCTGTCGCCGTCTCCACGTCCCATGATTTTGAGGACAAGGCTACTATTACTGCATTCTGTTTGAGAGAGACAAAGACAAAATGTAACATTTGTAAGCAACAGTAGATTTGCTTAATTACTTCTTAGATGACACTTAGAGTTACAGAAATGTTTTTCCCATTCAATATAGCATAAAGTGTTACTCCACAAATCAATGAAACTGAAATTCATTTGAAGGATTATTTCATTATGCTTTCAACAGTGCCTAATTTACAGTATTCTGCATATTTCTATACCACCATTCAAAGGTTTGGGATAAGTTATTCTATTTTTTAATACTTTTATTTAGCAAGGACAGATTAAATTGACAGTAAAGGCACTTTAAATGTTACAAAGGTTTTTATATTAAATAAATGCTATAATCCTTTCAACATCTTTCCCTGTCAGTATTTTTGAAAAAAGTTGCCAGCCAACCCCAGCGATTTTGAGATTTTCACGGGGAAGTCGTGGCCTAATGGTTAGAGGGTAGGACTCCCAATCGAAGGGTTGTGAGTTCTAGTATCGGGCCAGACGGAATTGTGGGTGGGGGGAGTGCATGAACAGCTCTCTCTCCACCTTCAATACCATGACTTAGGTGCCCTTGAGCAAGGCATCGAACCCCCAACTGCTCCCCGGGCGCCGCAGCATAAATGGCTGCCCACTGCTCTGGGTGTGTGTTCACAGTGTGTGTGTGTGTGTTCACTGCTCTGTGTGTGTGCGCATTTCGGATGGGTTAAATGCAGAGCACAAATTCTGAGTATGGGTCACCATACTTGGCTGAATGTCACTTCACTTTCACTCACTTTTATTTTTCACTTTTCAGTATATTTTTTTGTATGAATATTTGAATATGCAATACACGAAAACAAAGACCACAGCCTCTACATATATATATACATATATATATATATATATATATATATATATATATATAACATTTTACTCTACCTTAAAGCATTCTTTTCTTTTTCTTTTTTTAAATCAACACTTGAATACAGGTATTTTGTCAAAAACTACATCTGGATAAAATTCGGTACAGTTAGCAAAGCATAAATCCAATAAATTGCTTCCATCAATACCTACGAAGCTTGCACAGACATATACTACTTCCTGGATCAACATTTTACTCCATAACATTATGCAGTTTTCATTAATTTGCTGTCTATTGCTGATGATTACATTATTTTTCATATGCATCTGTTTAGATAAGAGATTGTTCGTTTCTCTATCATGTTCATGTGTGGTTTTGTACTCGTTCAGAAGATGTGTAATAGCGCCCCCACTGTATAACAGCGCAAACATGAAAAGCCGTAAAAACTCTTTAGTGGCGATGAAGCATTGTCTTCTAAATGATGAGATGACTCTTTAGTGGCAAGGAAAGAGTTAAGCAGCACAACCCTTTTCAATACGGATTATTTGAGCACCAAATCATTAGAATGATTTCTAAAAGAACGTGGAAGACTGGACTAAACTCAGCTTTCTATATTACAACAGAAAATAGTTATTTTAAATTGAAATTCTTTTTTCACCATTACGGTTTCTATTTTGATCAAATAAATGGAGCTTTGGTGAGCGTTCTTATAAAAAAAAAAAAAAACCTACACAAGCAATAAACTTTGATTTTCCAAGCTATTGTCATCGTTTTGATTATTAAAGATCATATAAGACAAGTTTAAAACCTCACTGACAGTGGTAATTTCACATTTATATCAGGTAATGTGCTGAAAGTTAAAGGCAACACATGCCAATATTGTCCCATGTCCCTAAGGTTGCAAACCCCAGACTGAGTTTTTAAGCACACTATTAGCTGTTCACTTTCAGTACTTACTTTGTCGAAGCCCATTGCACAAAGTTTGTCTATTTTGCGTGTGTACTCGGGACTGGACACGGGGGCACCAGCGTAAACATGAGACCAGAGACGAGCGGTTTGTTTGAACATTTCTGGATTCTGCTTATACTGCAAAAAACAACAACAGTAACGTAGCTGAAAGGTTTGCAAGGCTTTGTTATTGTCCGTTCTCATTCAGACAAGCATGTGTACCTGATTGGCTACCACAGCGTCTTGAGGATCGTCTGGCTCTGCTGCAGCTAACAGCGCCTGTAGTGAGAGCAGAACTGTTCGCAGTGTCATAGCAGCAGCCCTGTGCACAGGAAGTGAAGACCGAACACAGAGCAGATGGAGAAAGAGTATAGAAAAGTGAACAGGAAAGAGAAAGTCCTTACATAACAGTAATTGGGCAAATAAGACACATTATATGCTTGATGACAGTAAACTAAACCTGTCATGATCATTAATTATATGCACTCACCACTGGTCTTTTAAAATGTCCAAACATATTGCCCCAGTAACTGAACTTATATTGGGATGCCAGATCTTCGTAATAAACCGCACCTGAAAAACATGTAGGAAAAATATATATTTAAGTCAAATGGTCTTTCAAATCAAGTCAACATTAAATCATAATTGATCATACCTGCACTAAAAAAAAATAATTAAATTAAAATTTCTAAAAATAAATTAATACAATTCTTTAAAGTTAATTTAGAAAAAGGTTTTGCACAATTTTTGTTTGTTAAATATAGGTTTTTGTTTTTGAAGCGACAACCAAGTGGCCAGCGGCAGACAGTGAGCTGATCATAGCATATATTTGATCAATTTAGCCTTCTCAAATCATCACAAATCTATAGATATAAAACAGTTCAAGCATATAACAATTTTTAAACATTAAACCTTGATAAATGTGCACCGTATCTAATCGTTTTTATGGAGACTTGAAGCTAAAGTGTGTTTTGTAGGATATAGAGGCACTATCACATGCATTTTTTCCAGTGGAAACAACTTAAAATATGCTGTCCTTTTAAAAGGTTTTTACAAATTTGATAATTTAGCAAATGAAAGCTGTTAAGTTATTTGTTTTTTATATTTTTTATTAAGTGAACATGGTTGTGTCTCTGATTACCTGGCTCCAATATGAATTGCAAGACCAACTATTAGAAACCTAATAAATTCCTGATAGGTAATATTAAGTCTGTGAAAAATCCTGATTTACTTACAATCACTTCAGCTTGATTTTTCTTTAATTATTACTAAAACATCAAATAAATATGTAAAAGATTACCTTGGGTGGGTTAAAAGGATATGTCTCAGGTATCTTGATTTCTAGCTGGTATCTGCCCCCTATAGTGAAAAAAAGCTTGTAAATTATAATATTCATCAGAACATATGATCTGCAAACATCATGTCAGCAATAGAGAAGACTGATGAAGATAGCCTCACTACCTTCATATGGTGTGTCTGGAGGTCCTGCTATTTCTCCCTTTAACTCTGTGAAGTTTTCATCCACCAGATCTACTTTTATTTGATTTTTACTTGTCTGTTATAAAGTAGAACAAAAATAGAAACAGGAAAAGGGTTATTTACCCATTTAACCTTTGTGCATTTAATTAAACCGGGATCAAGACAAAATGGCAGAAACGAGCCTTTAGTTAGTCAAACAAGGTTGTTTCTTTACTTTAGCTGCCCAGAACAAAGAAGTGACCAATTAAGTCTCGGAGCCGTTTCAAAACAATGAGCGACCTAGGTAGACAGCATGAAAGGTGCCTGTGGTTCCCAAATATATTGTCTAGGTAGACACCTCAATGGGTTTTGAAACAACCATAGTGTTGCACTCCTGAAAACTACTTAAAACAGCCCAGCAGTGATGCTAACTGACACCAACACAGCAAACATCTCTGGACACGACCAGTAAAAAAAAGTATTCAAAAAATTAAGAAAGAAAACGTTAACGCGACAAACACGAGTGCTAATATTATAACACACTAAAGAAAGGTTAGTGAAGCAGCTAGCAGGCTAACTATGTCAAATAGCAAGGTAGCTTCAACGCTAAAGAACGACGTGTGCAGTCAAGCACCTTGTGGTTCTTTTGACATGTCCATAAACGGTTTTCACATTTCGGTCATGGCTTTCGTCTTAAAATATCAAAGGATACACAATTATCAGATGTAAGACTTCCGTATCTACAGGCCATCATATGACAGTTCATGCTAACATTAGCTTAGCAGGCTAAGCTAGCTCATTTGTTTCTGGACGTTTTTCCCAAAACTCCTTTTGTTTGCTCTTAACGGGCAGGAAAATAGAGTAAAGTAACGTTTTGCAAACCTCTTCGCTTTTCAGCACTTCTTTGAACTCTCGCTTGATCCTCTGCACAGCGATGTTTGCCATGGCTGATTGATTCCTCTCTCTCTCTCTATCACTCTCTCTCTTTCTCTCTTCCGCTGTTTTTGAGCCTCCAGTCCAGTCCGCAAAGACTGATAGTGCTTCACTTTCTCTCTCTCTCGCTCTCTCTCTCTCTCTCTCTCTCTCTCTCTCGCTCTCTCTCTCTCTCTCTCTCTCTCTCTCTCTCTCGCTCGCTCTCCTTAAACAGTTCGCTGAGCTCCAGTACAAACACTGGCGAGCACAATGAGAGTCTGGAAAACTCAAACATGACACTAGAACACTGCGTTTTTCCTCTTTATTGAAGCAGGTGGTGATGTCACGCAGCAGAAAAGCAGAGCTCTTGACTGATCCAGAATGCATCCAGATCTAGTATCAGTCCCATATGGTGGTGCTGTCACATGATATCCTGCTTCTACAGCTTGGATACATACGTTTCACCCCCAGGTCCAAATCACATCTGTCCAAGTGTCCATCCTCAACCCTGCATTGTTTTTGCTAAGACGTTAGGCCCTAGTAAATAGACATAATTAGACACATTAGTCAATAGTAAATAGTGATAGACGAATTATATGAAATATAAATTAAACTTTTAGAATGTAGCCTACAATGTACAATGATCTGTTTAATTACACACCCCTTCAAAAAGTTGGTTTAGTTATTTAATTGAAATGACTTAGATTTTTTTTACATTTTTGACTTAAGATTTTTATTCTGTAAATAACAAATTATATTATTATTATTATTATTCATGAAATTTCTATTTAGGTCAAATAAAACATACTAGAATAGCTTGGTGACAATAAAACCTTCCAATTAACATTCAAAACATAAAAAAAAAATATATTTCTTACTAATACCAAATGTTTAAACAGTAGTGGATATAATGGATACTATTTTTATATTGTTGTATACTCTCTGGCTCTAACCATATAACTTTATATTGTGGATTTTATTTTGACATCCAAAATCAAAAACTTATACTAAGCAAGAAGAATTCTCACTTGACATTAATATTTGTATTGATCTTTCGAGGCCTGTATCTTATCTTTAAATTAATTGTATCTATTCATTATATATTTGTTAAAAAGAATATTATGTTTATATTTGTGAATGTTTTAACAGGTGGATGACATTAAGAAGACTGTAATTGCCCCTCTATAATAAAACCATATGGTAATATACTGGATTGTATGTACAGCATAAATGTTTCTTAGGAATTATTATTAATTAGCATCCAAAGGCCATTATTACTCTTACTCTTAATTATTTTTAAATTAATTTATTCCCTTCTGCATTTTGAGAGATTAAGCTCATTTGTGAAATGACTGGTTTAAAAATAAATAATTATTTGCAAAGCAATTTAGAAAAATGATTCATAATATATTCATCATGCATTTGGTCTGTCAAACAATGCATTACAAGAGGGAGAGCTATATAGCAGTTTCCTTAAAGCATTATACAATAAATCTCAGTCTAATAAAACAAACTTGTCTTAGTGAAAAAAAATGCAGCCTTCCGAAACTGTCTGGGGGGCCGTCATATGAAGCTATAAAAGTAGTCTATACTTTTAAATGTCTTTCTCTTTATTGTTCAATCACTTCACTCTCTGACATTTCAAACATCCACTCACTCCCGCACCAAGATATAACTTATACACAATGGACATGCTTCTCTAGTAACAAGTAAGCTCTCTCAGGTTATGAAAAGCAGACAGTAAAGATTGTTTTGGTGCAATGCACATTAAAAGTTGTTGCATGTCAAGTAGCATTATATGTATTTTTCTCTTTTTAATACTAATCATAAAAACATGTCAATATTATAAGACATGTCATTTGTTGTTCTAAAGTTATGTTGGGGTGACATTAAAGTTAACAGCAAGTGCAAATTCACTTTACACATTTATTAGTTTGCCATTGCATGATCCCACTGCATACCAAAATAGATTTAATTTATATTTAAAGGGGTATGAATTTTGCACAACCCTTTTCAGTTTAGATTGAGTTGAGTGACGGTGATGAGCTTGCATTGTCTTAGATTAAGAGCACACATAGGCTACAAACACTTCATTCACAGTCACACTCCTGTGACTAGCAGTGATGTGCACTGCAAATATACATTTCATTATATACACTCAGCCAGCAAAATGCCGATATCCAATGAATAGAGGGTACGCTTTGTGAACGAGGAGTAATGTAACGCCATTTCAGTGTTTTCCAAAACATGCTACATTTCACGTCATGTAACGACGTGGCTCTCATCTGTTAATTCCACCACATCAATGTACCAATCCTACTATGGCAAATACTTCCCTTCTGTATGTAGCTGTGACGTTCGTCCAGTCCGCCTTGCTGATTGGCTGAAATGTAGACGTTGACGTGATGAAGACTTACCTCATGAATAACAAATAGGCTGCGCAATTGGACGCCTTCAGGAGGACAGATAAAAATCAACGTCTGCGCAAGCTCTTTACTATTCATGAACCGAGCCTTCGCCATAGTAACATTCCTAATTTTTGCTTCCCCGATCCTTATCAAAACACAGACGGAACATCAGCCGGAGCTGGGGCCCATTGCCAAACACCAGTGTACACAAGGGAGCATTTGCCCTGGATTTGGCCTGTGCTGCCGGAGACTTTCAGGGGTCAATATTCACATTTCGTTCCTCCTGGTTTGAAGCGAATGGTTTTAAATCTCTTCGAGTGAGTTGTCGAAGTATTCGGTAAGACATCTGTCTATCCAAATCTGGTTTGTTTTGCACTTGGGTAAAAATCTTATTTATGGTGTTTTTTGTTTGTTTGCTTTTTAGACTAAACATTTACACTACTGCTTTACTGAATATATTTAAACACCGAAAACGCTAATATCTCAAATAACACTGCAAAAAAATAGATATATATTTATGCAAGAATAGCCTATTTTCGGCGTCTCACGATGGGAAAACATTACTTTTTATTCTTTGTTTATTGTATAGAATATACTTAAAATAGATTTTGGTTGTTTATGAGTGGGATTATACGTTTTTAGTGTTCAAATAGACATGTTTTTGAAGTCAGCAGGTTGATTTGAAGAGGAAGCAAACAAAACAGAACCAAGTTACGAAAAAACCTAGACAACTGATAGACCAAGACATTTGCGTCAAAGGTCTATCGAGCGTTCGCATTATCTTGTGGAAAATTAGTGTGGTAATTTACTGTTGCGAGTAAGCTTCCTTGTTCCAGCAAACCTGTTGTGGGTTTCCTTTCATTTGTTTACGGTTTCCGAGATTCAGTCATGCCTATAATGTTATTTAAACACACTGTACAAAACTTTCAGTTTTGAAAGGCTACCATGTCTAGATTATGCTGTGGCAAAAAAATGCAACATGTTTTTTGCCAATATTTGTATTATTTTTTAACTTTAGTATTCGATTTAGGAATTAATGAGTGACGTTAGGCTTCAGTCGCGCGAAGTTGATTTAACAGGAGCGTGCAGTTCAGACTCTGAGATTGCACTCATTACCTGACAACCATCGCAGCATCTCACTTAAACATCTTAATGCAATAATTATTTTTTTTATTCATGTTCATAACTGTGTAATGCGAATATAGGAATTTTCAGTTTGTGTAATATAAATTAAAACTTTGAACGACATTTTTATTAAGTATTTGTCATTAAATCGTAACGACGTTGAGTCAGTATGAGGCTGATATGTATGTATGTATGTATTTATTTGTTTACAATTTATGTCCTGTTCATAAAGTACTCAAACTGTTTATATATATATATATATATATATATATATATATATATATATATATATATATATATATATATATATATTACACACACAAACTTTAACGAATTAAAAAACACTACATTAGATGAAGCTTAGGAGAGGAGAAGCAGTCTTAATATCATAACATTTTTGGTCTGGATTGTTAACTTGACAACATTGGCAGTCCATAAGGTAGCCTGTTTAAAAAAAAAAAAAAAAAGCCTACCACAGCTTTGTGTTTATTTGGATTTCAAATGCGAGTCATGCTGACATCCTTCACAGGTGATGCCATTATAATTCACCACACCCATTAAGTTTTTGAGTCTCCGTGTGTGTTTAAAATATTTTGATATTATTAGTGTTTGTAGTTTTTATAAATTGTTAGTTTTTTTTTATGAATCCTCTTGTCTTATTCAGGAGAGGATGGCAGAGGGAGGTTTTGACCCCTGTGAGTGCATCTGCTCTCATGAACATGCCATGAGGAGACTCATCAGTCTGGTCAGTTCTTCATCTCTTTTCCAGATCGGCATGTCAAATATTATTAGATACATAACCTAATATATAATACAACTTGCATTTGCTAATTCCGAACTGCAAATTGAAATTTATATTTGTAATTTTGAAAAATGTTTGAAAAAATGTTTGGAAAAATGAATGTGATTTAGATTGACCCTGTTCTTATATTGGATTTATCTTCTTTTAGAGTAGTAGTTTTCATATTTTTCAAAGGGATCTCATGTGCATTTATATATGGAGAATTGGAATTTAAATTGTATTGTCAGGATATACACACACATACTCATACAGTGTATACACACACACACACACACACATGCATAATATATATAATATGTGAAGCTATTGTCCTAATAAATAATTTCCAATGGTGTGTAGAAATCCATTTAATTTCAATAAATTAATTATAGTTGGATGTGTGCCAGTCTGACAGGGTATGTATGTTCCAATTTTAATTTTTAAGAGCTTTAGTGGGCTATGTAGCTACATATCTTTATGTGGTTATTTTATCTTTAAGAAAATGACGCTCTAGGTGTTGAATATTTCTGCTTTGTAGTTTAAATAAACTCCCAGTAGATGGTGCTAGTCCATATTTGGTTCACTTAGACCAGCCAAGGAATAACATTTGATTCAGCTATTTGAAGTATTTTTTGAACAAGCATTTGAAATGAAAGATAGATTTAATGCTTTTTACATATAACTCAATAACTTGTGCTATATATAAATCACACACTGATGGTTTCAAATTAAATTAGATTTTTTTTTTTATGCAATAATGTAATGTAGAAGCCCAATGCTGTCATGGAGTTTTTTTTTTTTTTTTATTAGCATTTTTTATAAAATATTTTTTGTGATTCATTTTCCAAGCTGAGGCAGTCCCAGTCCTACTGTACAGACACAGAGTGCCTTCAGGAGAGTAAGTTTGTGTGTCCAAAACAAAAGCATATCACACGATAGCACATATTCAGGTTCTTATATTTTCTAACATTTAAGTCTTGTATGTGCAGTGCCAGGCCCCAACTCCTCTGTAGAAGGGGACATCACTCTACCCCTGATTATTATGGGATGGCTAGTTCTAGCTCTCATGCTATTCTTGTTCCGCCCAGCCAGCATGAGAGGTCCTTCAGCCAGCGGCAAGCCCTCCGGTCCCCATGGTGTAAGTCATGAAAGATAAACTCCCTCATAATGATGGTCAAACTGTTACAGAAGTGGTCAAAATGTTTACATTTTTTGTATACGTTTCTATGCTCTACAAAGCAGCATATTTCATTAAAATACAGATAAACATTAATACAGTGAAATATTATTACATTTAAATAGTTCTTATTTTTGTCATTTATATTTTTGTGGATATTATGATGCATTTTTTTCAAGATTCTTCAATGAGTAGAATGTTTAAAAAAACAGCACATATTTGGAATTATAAAATATAATAACATTATAAATGCCTTACTGTTGCTTTTGATGGATTTAAAGTGTTCTTGCTGAATAAAAGTTTTATTTCTTACTTACCCCAAACTTAAATGGTTTTGAGTAACCACAAAAATATTAGGCAGCATACACTTTTCAAGATTGATAATGAAAAGAATATTACTTGAGGACCAACTCTGCATATTAGAATGATTTCTGAAGGATCATGTGATACTGAAGACTGGAGGAATAGCTGCTGAGAAAATTCAGCTTTGCCATCACAGACGTGAATTACATTTTTAAATATGTTAAAATAAAACTTTAATAATATTTCACAATAGTACTGCTTTACTGTATTGTAATCAAATAAATGCAGCCTTTGTCAACATAAGATAAATATTTCAAAAACATAAAAAAATCTTCTTTATTTAATTATTCCAAATGTTTGATGAGTAGTGTATAAATGATCAGTACGGTGAAATAACAGTACTCAGAAAGTGTAGCATCTCAACATTGTTAATGTACATTAATTCATGAATTGTAATTCCTGTAGTCACTGGATGGATTTTTTTTTCTCCTCATTCAGAATCATGGCAGAGAGCCACCAGCACCTCCTGTGGACTAGACGTTTTTCCACTGCAGAAGATTTGATCTTTTAATCCAGCTTCCACCTGATCAGCTACTGTGACTAATATAACTTGCTAGTTTCCTTAATCATCTGTCAGCGTTTCAGATTCCAGATTCTTTAGTCCGATGAGGGGGTTGATCTACACAGACACTTGGATAACAAGGTGTTTCTACAACGTGTTACATTCCAAAAGAGAGGAAGCAAAAAGAGAAAGTTGCCCTAGTGGCAAAAATGTTGGAGTTTAAAGTTTCCCGGAATTATATATCTCTGTCATAATTATTATTTTTTTTATTTCTTACTATATTTTTATTATAAAGCATTATTATGTATTTAACAAGTTGTTAAAGTGACATAAAGGCCTATATATGACATTTGCCCTAGATCAGCCTGAATATTAATTGCGATCTAGAGGAAAGGTTACCTAGAAATTGGGTGTTGTCAAAAGATTTGGGTTATTTTTGAGTAGACCGAGGTGAAGAGGATAATGTTATTTGTCCTGTGGTAGCCAATAGATTCCAAAGCTATGATGACTTCACAGACATGATGTCATTGGTCCGTGGTGGAGAACGAGCCTTGACTCTGCATTGAGTCATTGTAACGCAGATGTAATTTAGATGATTTAAGGTTGACCAAGACTTGACCAAGCAAAGGTCCTTTCCAGTTTCTAATTGGCTCTTGTCACTTTTGACGTCATGGCTGTGTGGATGTTGTCATGGTCTGGGATCTGTTGACCACAGAGAAGTGGCTGATCTAAAGCATACCTCTCCACCCTGAATACTTTGACAATCTATTTAACCTTTGTGTCTAAAAATCGCTAGAGCAATTGCTAGTATAGCCACTTGAATAGCCAATCTTAACAAGGTTTTTTTTTTTTTTTTGCACATTTGCTCAGGAATCATTATGTAGCTATACTAACTAAAACAGTCAAATGCTATGGGTGGCTGTCAAAATTCAGTGGTCAAAATCTAAAAACAATGTAATCTTTCAAAATAAGTAATACAATGAGAAGAATAAATTTGGTACTAAGGAATTTTGGGAATATTTGGATGAGTGAGATTGCCTTATAGGTTACGTTCAAAGGCAAATCACTAGTAGCACTTTGGTTGTGGCCCCTTCACAGTTGTGTACAGAATGAAAGCTCCAGAATAACACCAAAGAGAGGATGTAAATCTGCCCCATTTCAAGTTTGGTGTAACTTACTCAACTCCCTCTCTCTTTGGTTCTCTGAGAATATTAGAATGTCTTAATTGCACAAAAGTAAGTTGGGCTAATGATTTGTGGTAGATCAGTTAAGGTGGTGGTGTGGATTTCAGGGCATGTCAATTCTGTCAATGTACACTGTTCTAATGAAAGCGCTCTGTCAAAGGGCTTGATCTATGCACTTTTGGTTACTTCAAATAAATATGAACAATAGCATCAGGACGTGTTTTTCTTTTTCTTTTTTATATATGGGAATGGGAATATTTATAGGCGGTGGTCTCTTTCATACGTTTCTAATGAATTTGTCAGTATGACTCTACTCTCAAGAGTAATTCCTGCGTCAAAAGGAGTTAAGACGTTCCTTTGATGTTACGTCACCGAGACCTCTCAGTCACTGATTGGCTGCTTCTGAACCGTATGCGTTCTCCACACGTAATGCTTCGCTTTAGTGGCATTTATGTCAAATGAAGAGTCCCAACAATCAGTTTTACCGCATTTATTTTATATTATCTAACTAAATTATATTTAAATAATAAGAATAAATTATTTTCGGTCTATAAACCCTCAATTGTTATGTTTAATTCACAGTCAAAATTAGATTTGATTACCGCTCCCTTAGGGTTAACGAGACTCTTAATTTGAAAAGAAAGACTTAATGACCCGGAAGCAGAGTTTGTCCCCTCCCCTCTGTAAAGTGTGTACGTTGCCATCCCCCTCCCGGTGGGTGTGTTTGTGTGTTCGTAAATTTGTGTGTGTGTGTGTGTGTGTGTTCTGCGCGAGTTTATGTATCAAGGATATAATAGTTTTATTCATTCGGGAACAAGGCACCTCAGACGGAGGAACCTCACCTGCACACTGGCCTGAGAAGAACTTCACTGTCAGACAAGGTAAGTCTGTATTATAGCTATTGAAATATTTTATATATTTTAAAGTACATCACATATAATTTAAAGTTGTGATTGAAGCTATAATACAGAATCTAAAACTGATCTTAAATGATAAAACGGTTAAGTTATAAAAATTAAAGAGTTCCTATATGTTCACGAGAACATCAGCAATCAAATCATGAATCATTTAATGAAATTTTACGTGTTAAAAGCATCAACAGGCAACAGTTATAAACTTGTTTTTTCCAACACAAAAAAATGCGTTCTTTCGATCTGTCTTTAAAGTTTATCATCTGTTTCGTATGTCTGTTACAGCAGAGCCATACACGTTAATAACTGTTTCGTCTTTTGAGTCGGATGTTTTTCAATGAATCTTTTGATCTGCTGTTTCGCAAAACCGATGAGTGGGATTGATTGATGGGTTGAACATTTATTTTACTTAAACTGTAAAACATTGCTTATTTTCTATTACCTTCAGTTTAATACACACGTGCGACTTAACTGATTTTAGGGTATATTTTATATTTTTATTTATTAGTGGATCGCTAAATGTATATTCTATAAAAGAATCACTGAATCGGATTAGGGTATGAACTGTTCAAAAGAACCGAAGGGGGCAGAGGATCCGAAGTTCTCATGACTACATAAAGGCTCAGGGGGTCAGTAATCTGATACTCACCAGTGACCCCCTCGTGCGGCCCCGGATCTCTGTGGAAGAGAAGGGACTGCCTTGAGAGTAGTTGGCTGGTTAATAAGGGGCCATTCATAATCTGTTGCAGACCATTTAAGGGTCATTATTATTATTTTTAACCTTGATTCCAAGTCTCTTTTCTCAGATGTTTCAGATTAAAAAGATTTGCTGTATAGGCGCTGGGTATGTTGGAGGTCCGACATGTAGTGTCATTGCGAGCATGTGTCCCGAGATCACCGTAACAGTAGTGGATGTTAATGAATCCCGGATCAAAGCCTGGAACTCTGACACCCTGCCCATCTACGAGGTAACAACGTTAAACATATTAATTCAAGTTAAAGCTGCACTCTGATTTTTTTCTTAATTAGAAATATTTTTACCCTTAAACATTTGAGAAGCACAAAAAAAATTCTAAAAGAAATGCCTAGTCTATTTACAAATGCTTTGAATGAGAATTCTTCATGAGATGTGTCTCTTTTTCTTGCTGTTTAGCCGGGTCTGAATGAAGTGGTGTTGTCTTGCCGCGGGAAGAACCTCTTTTTCTCCACAGATATCGACTCTGCCATTAAAGAGGCAGACCTGGTCTTCATTTCTGTGAGTGTGACAAACTATTTTAATGTGGTTTGGTTTGTAGGTGTGTACACTGACTCAAATATCCTTCTCTTTTGCACAGGTAAACACCCCAACTAAGACATATGGTATGGGCAAAGGTCGTGCTGCTGACTTGAAGTTTATCGAGGCATGTGCACGGCGGATCGTGGAGATGTCAGATGGGTATAAAATCGTTACGGAGAAGAGCACGGTGCCGGTCCGTGCAGCTGAGAGCATCCGCAGGATATTTGATGCAAACACCAAACCCAGCCTCAATTTGCAGGTGTGTTTGTGTGAGCAGCTGATATATGGGGAACTTGACCAAAAAATGTCCATGAGATTTAATCCAGAGTTTGAGGATAAATTGTATACAATTGTATAAAGGAAAGTGTCACCATCCACTTTTTTTTTTAATCAAATTTTTGCCTTCTCAAATACATGTTAATTTTAAACTTTCTGTACATCAAAGAATCCTGTAAAAAAAAATATATATATATATATATTAAGCAGCACA
>NC_068391.1:25380960-25405430 GCF_023724105.1 Carassius gibelio
ATCTAAATACTGGTTTATGAAACCTACAAACAAAATGCAAAATAAGCATCTTATTATCATTAACATTATTATCAAAATATGTAAAGTATGTAATAAAAAAACATAAAATAAAACAATTTTCCCCAGTTGTTTCCCAGTTTATGTTTATTATAAGTACATCATAATTATAGCATACTGGAATAATTCTTGTTTGGCTTACACTGATGACAGAACTGCTGTTATTTGAGGTAGCATTTGTAGAACTCAAACTGAAAAATGAATAGTACTTATGTGCTATCACATGGAGATCGGTGGCTTAGAAAAAGCAATTTCATTCTACATAAGGATGTTCGGGTGCCCCTCATGGTGATGGTCATGTGGAGATCATATATGAATAGCGTAGGCTAATAGTAGCCTACTTCAGTAACCACCGCAGACACTTCCAACTGTGAATTTATTGACTGTGATTTTTCCCCCAAACCACTTAAGTGCATAAGCCACCCCACAGCTGCTTTTATTGGTCAATTAAATCAAGCAGTCACCTGTCCCGAAAAGGTCAGGCTTCATAGATTCAGTTCAGAATAAATTACGAATGGATCCGAAGTGTGACAAACAAGGATGTGCAACCAACTAAGGTTGAGACATCCTCAGCGTGGATTTGTTTCAGCATTGTGCAGGTAATCAGCACTGTGTATGACATGACCATTGAAATATTTAGAATTAGCCAAATATTCGAATTTACTGAAAATTAGCGCTGATAAAAGTGTGCTTCTAATCTTGCTCAGATTGAGTCACCAGTATTATCAAGCAAAAAAAAAAAAAAAAACACTTTTCACAATGGATTCCACCCAATAACCAGAAGCTAATTTGGCTAAGTAACTTCACAACTATATGAGCCAACTAGCAGTCATTAGACAGACTGATTTATTAATGTATTTAGACTGTCTGTTTAATATCTGCTGACACTTTAATTTGATGCTTCCCCAACAGATATTCTACTGAATATAAGTAACTTTGAAAGTATGTCTACTTATTCCACTAACTCCAGTTGATCTGTAGATGCAAAGTTACGTAATTAGTAGAATGGCTAAAGTGGACTGTCAAAATAAAGTGTAAACTTGAGTTTCATTGCTTTATTCGGATATGACAAATATTATGGCACTCACAAATACCTCTAAAGCTGCCATAAAGTAAGGAAGTCAGCTACTGTATATTAACTCACACAAACAGGTAAATAATGTAAATAATGGATTAGAACGCTCTCGTAACTTAATCCTAAAGTTTACTGTATGATGTTTGCTATGCACATTTCTAAGGCCTCTAAATATGTTGAACATTTTGCTAAAAACATATTGTACACAATCTACTAAATGAATTCTATTGTCTGATTGAATGTTACTTTTTTATCAAGTCAAAGACCTGTTGGTATCAGTCTAAAAACTTTTCCCTTCTGGCAGTTGTTCACTTGTCTGTTTTTAGAAAGTAAACATTATAATGATTATACAGTATATCAAGATGAACATTTGCTGGACTGATGCAAATTAGGTTGTTTACATTATATTATTTACATTATTTAAACAATTCTAATGTTTAAATTGTTCAAATGTGATACAACATTCTTTTAAATATGCTCTAACTAAGCTAAACTAATATTATAGGACAATACAGGGTGACAATTTATATTTATATGCATTTTATATAAGATATAAAATGTATATATTTATTATTTTATATTAGACTATTATAAAGTTCTCATTGATTTATATTAAAATATTTCAGAATTTACTTTTTGGGCATATAAACATCAACAAACTCTGAATATAACGTAGTGTTGTTGTTGTTTTTATTCCTTTTGTGTGAGCTCCAAAATCCCCTTTAATTTACTATATGAGCCATTAATATATTATCAAATATTATACTTAACAAAAAACAAATACACCAACATTTATTGCTTTATATATATATATATATATATATATATATATATATATATATATATATATATATATTAAAATGTTTTTCTGACTGTTATTTCATATGTTAGGCTATGAAGGGTTAACAGAAAACCCAGCTCTATACGCATAAATGCAAACCCAGTCAGGAGTCATAACACTCCCAAAGGAACAATGCTACTCTTGCAGGGAGTTTAGTTTATTCCCGGGAATAATCACAATCATAATCATACTACTACATGAGTAACTTATCGCCATGCATGAGTAACACTTATTCACTCACTTTTTTTAGTGGACATTTTAATACAAAACATATTCCCCATGGGTTTTGAATGTGTGCATGTGTTTTTGCTGAGTCAGGCAGCTGGAGACACGGCAGCTAGGGGATCATTATGAAGCTCTCGCTGCGGACTCGTGCCAAAACCCATGGCTTCCTGCACTGAGTTCAGAAACTGCTGAGAGTATCTTCCAGAGATCTCGCTCATCCATACATTAAAGTCTCAGGTGTCTAATACGGTTAAAGTGCATTAGATCTGTGCAGGTTTCCGTTTTTAAACCGGTAATCCATAAAGGTACATTGATTTAATGCAACTAATAATTTCCATGGTTTCTTTAAAGTATAATGTACAATTAGTTGTGCATATTCAAGTCAACATAAAATCAAAATTATTACATCTTGTTACACTCCACAATATTGAATTGAAATAGGTTGCGAAGGAGGTTTCATGCACACATTAATGGTGCAATACTACTACAAAACGTTGTTCTCTCTATCACCATCTGTGGTTGAAACATAAAATTGCAAGTTACTTAATGAGTTTGTTTATTTATTTATTTATTTAGTTGTCATTGTTTTGCATGGATGAGTCTGATGAGTAACTTCTTGGTTATACCCACATTCTACAAATTATCTTAATTTGTGTTCAGCAGAAGAAAGAAACTCATAAAGGTTAGGAACAATTGGAGGGTCAGTAAATTATGACAATTTTCATTTTTGGAAAGTAAAAAACAAAATAAGAAGAGAAGAATTACCATGTCTTTGATTTACGTGCAGCATGCAATGTGATTTTACCGTGTAATGCGAATTTACTTCTGGGCACTAACCTAAATGGCTTTTGACTAAAAGGTTTTGGGTATCAGAGCAAGTTATTTCAGGGATGAATGTGTTTTTCAGCTTGATTCGGTTGTTTTATAAAGTGCCTCTCCAGTGTGATTCCAGCCTTACCGACTTACATCTGGGTCACATCTACATTTAGCAGATATTTGGAGAAAGCAAAAGCAAGCATATTTATTTGATGCCAAAACACTTTAAAGGAGAAAAAACAAACATGCCTTTGAGTGTTTTAGACATGACAATAAACTAGAACCAAAGATAATGCAGAAAATCATAAAAATAAAAAAAAAGAAGAAAAAAGGGCCACTGAACAAGCTTTCAAAGTAATAAAAAGTTTTAAGGATAATTACATGTTTGAAATGTTGCTGCCATTAAATTATGAAATCAATAAGCACCAAGACGATGTTTTTGTGATCACATGACTCATAAATGCAGGAAATCCTAATTTAGTTGTTGTTTTTTAACCTTTGTGGTGAGACTGTGATAAAGCATTTGTTTTCAAGGCAGCTCATAACCTCACATATGCATTCTGCATATAACTGAACATAACAGGAAAATGTTTTTGCATTATCACAGTGCTGAGCTGTATTTGCTTGTTTGTTTTGAATCATTTACCAGTGATCTCAGCAGGATGAGAGTGTGTCCAGTCTTTGTGATATCCACTGGCTTTGTTTCACTAGGCTTCACTTTACAGATCAATATTGGGCTACAGTGCTGGACAGAGAAAGTGGTAAACACCCAGAATCTTACACTATAAGCACACACACACACACAGATGCAGATGCGGATGTCTCATATCTATCTATCTATCTATCTATCTATCTATCTATCTATCTATCTATCTATCTATCTATCTATCTATCTATCTATCTATCTATCTATCTATCTATCTATCTATCTATCTATCTATCTATCTATCTATCTATCTATCTATCTATCTAATATTTGAAAGTGTAAAAAGTATCATTTCTAGTGGAAGATTGCCAAGCTTATTTCTCAGCCAAACCTCTTTGAAGAAATATATTTGCTTTAAGTTCACCCTGAGTTAAGTTTATATTATATTATTATAAGTTTATATATAAGTTTATATTATATTATTATAAGTTTATATATAAGTTTATATATATATATATATATATATATATATACACAATATATGATGGGGAAAAAAGAAAGCTTTTTTTTTCTTTTCTTGTATAATAATAATAATAATAAGAAGAAGAAGAAGAATAATAATAATAATAATTATTATTATTATTATTATTTTACCAAATTCTGAAAATGCTTAAAAAGTTGTTTGTTTTTAAAATATAAACAATTGACAAACAGTAGGACAAAGATACAAATTAAGTAAAGAGTGTTTTAATGACGGGTAGGTTTACTGTTTAAGTTCAAAATATTACAGAAATTAATAATAAAATGTAAAATAAGACACTGTCCTGTCTTCACTGTACGAATTAAACTCTGATTCTTCTTAAAGCTGCAAAAGTTATTCAGACCAAAGGAGTATGTTACATTCTCTTTTTCTTTGGTTGTTTTATTGTGATTGAAGGCAAAGCAGCAGGTATTTTAGGCTGCAGTCACTAAAAGACAGAATGGACAGGTCCAATTTATTAATGCACATCCATTTTCATCCGTATTGTTTTCATTCATTTAAAACATAACTGACTGTGTTTTTAGTGATTACTCACCGGGGCATTTTCGGCATAACGTTGTGTGCATTTTTAAGAAGGTTTTTATAGTTTTAACAATCATGGATTTGTTGTTATTTTCTCTATGATTTTGAGTGAAATTAAATGTTTAATGTTTAAATGCTGTAAATTAAATTATTCCTGTGGTTCAGTTATAGCGCATTGCGTCAGCAGTCCAAAAGATCATGAGTTCGATTCCCAGGAAAAAAAAAAAAAAAGTTATAATAAATGTATAGCCTGAATGCAGTGTATGTTTCCTTTTGGATAAAAGCGTCTGCTAAATGCATAAATGTAAATGAAGAAGCATCCCCTGCAGCATTTATTTAAATAAAAAAACACTCAAATAAAAACAGAAGACCCATCAGAAGACATTTATGGTTGTTGAAACAGCGTTTTAATCTCATAATACAGAACCGCATATTCAAATGAGGTTCACAGTATGTCATAAGTAGTTCTTTGATTCTGGATGTGTACCGATCCCGCACAACGTGTTGCCCTCCATTTTAGTGCTGTGCTCTGTTATAAACACTACTTATCAAACCCTCCTCCCTTTTCCTCCCTGCTCTCTTCCGTTCCTCCCCTCTCTTTCCCCCTCTCTGTGTGGATGTGAGGCAGGTGGCCCAGCAAGAGAAGTTTGACACAGTTTCTACGGCTGATGTTTAATGTACTTTAGTGCTGATGTTGAACGTGCGCCTGACTGTTCTGGGCCAAAGTCAGCTTGTTCTGCACCACTTCTCAGGATACAATGCATCTGAATCTCAAACTATGTTGAAATGCAGGACAGTGTGTAGAACAGTGTTTCCCAACCATAGCTTCATTCATATGGCTCAAGAACCTCTCCATCAACACCTAATAATAATTGTTACTTTTAAATTCACTATCATTAACAATCAATTAATATTATACTGTATTAATCATATGATACAACATTTTTAAGTATTGTAAATTAAATATGCTACAGAATTATTAATATTAAGTTCATTATTTAAAAAAAAAAACTAAGATATGAGAATTTTTTTGTTTAACGATAAATAACATGAATACTAACTTAATTAGTTCATTACAAGAACTAAAGTTGAGGTCAAAGAATATTTTTAACATCATATTTCTTGGACAACAAAACCTTTTCTGTCAGACAGACGAATAGAATACAGAAACTGATACCACAAACCTTTTAAGCAAAGACAACAAATCAATATTGTGAAAGATCTGGTTTTAAAGTGTATTTACTGCAGGCTGTAGTAAAAAACTAAGTGGAAAATAAATGATTCTTTTAATGTCAAGCCTACATTTACCAATCAGTCTCTTCTGAAATGCCCTATAGTATTTTTTAAATACTTCATTTAGTTCGAAATCTGATTGCGTTTGACATTAAGGTGCATTTAAAGGGATAGTTCACCTTAAAAAATAAAACCCGCCTTTATTTACTCACCCTCATGCCATTCCTGACTTTCTTTCTTGTGCAGAACACAAAAGATGACCAACCAAACAACCAAACACTTTTCAGTTGACTTCCTATGGATGGACCCAAACAAACCGCAATAGGCATTTCTCAAAATATCTTCTTTTATGTTGCGAAATGAGATGAGGGTGAGTAAATGATGACAGAATTTTTATTTCTGAGTGAACTTTCTCATTAATGTGCCACCGGTCCAGCTAGGTCTGATCATTGGGACTTATTCGTCAAGTGTGTTTCGGATTCAGGATGGTCCCAACCTCACACACATTTCCCTCAGTTCTCCTGCATGTATCACCCCTCCCTCCGTCTCCCTCTCACTGCAATGAAATTCAGTGTGTTTGCTATCTCTCCGATTTCAATGTGCAACACGACACCGCACGAGCATCTCCAACAACAGAAAATCTCACCCTCGGTGAATGCCGTAAACAAGCTCTATCACTGCATTTCACTGCTCCATCATCTCTGCCTCCCACACACAGACACCATGCAGTAGCATAAATCAAGAGATGTGGGTTGGAATCCACACACCCACAAACACACACACACACACACACGCGTGCCCGTACACGGCAGTGAACGCACACTGTGACAGCTCAGACGTTTAACTCAACATATCCTTCCACCAGCCAAATTCCTTTCACACATCACAAACGTGCGGCGAAAATCGCGAGCCACACACCAGCAACCCCCCGTCCTGGTGCTGTAATTACCCCTCTCACTTAATACACCTGCTCACGTGCACCCCGCCAGAAAGTAGAAGAAAAGAAGAGGGTCTTACTCAGGGTTCGAGAGCCGATACATCCCATGGTTTATTCACAAAGGCCCTGGATAGAAGCAAGGAAGCGCTAGCCTTTCACCACACATTCTCTCCTCCTTTCTCTGCTTTCTCTTTTCTGGCTGCTGATTCTCTCCACTCATGCTGCTCCCTCCCTCCCTCCCTCCCTCTCTCTCTCACTCTCTCTCTCTCTCTCTCTCTCTCTCTCTCTCTCTGTGTGTGTTTGTGTAGTCAGGGTGTCTTACCTCTTAGCCTGCAAGTCAGTGTGTCTTATTATGACACTGATGTAGTTATTATCACAAATAATAGGTATAACATTCATTTTTTGCACTTCATTGGGGTTATTACTTCATAATGCGTAATTATTTTATTTAGCTGCATTTCCAGTTGATAATAGTTCAAAATCATATTCTCAAAGAGAACTGGAAATACAAAAAGTTCATTTTTTGTGTGTGTTCATATACATGTGTGTGTGCAATACGGGATTCATTGTTATTGCCGCAACTGTGCGCTGCTGTGCGGCTGGGGTTCTCTCGCCCCGTATCACTAAAGGGCTCAAACAGCTTCTACAATGCAGTGCAGATCTCTCTCTCTCTCTCTCTCTCTCTCTCTCTCTCTCTCTCTCTCTCTCTCTCTCTCTCTCTCTCTCTCTCTCTCTCTCTGCCCTGACTACTGAACCCAACTCGCACAAACGCTCATTACCGCAATACTGTAAAATCATGCTATATCACCACAGGATATTCCTGTGAGGCTCTCAGAACTTGAAAGCACTATCTCTCTCTTTCTCTCTCTCTCTCTCTCCTGTCATTCTGTTCATTCTGTTCCCTCCCTCTGTCTTGGTGGCAGAAACACACACAGGAGGAGTGGCTTTGTTATCTGGAGATCATTGCCGCCCACTCTATATCTATCATTTGTTTTAGCTTTTTTCTTTCCTTCTTTCCATCCTGACCTGCATATTCATTTGATAACTACGAGGTGATGTCTTTATCTTTGCTTCTCTTTCTTTCTCATTTATAATAAATGCACAGGGCTGTTTCTCTATGTATTTGTCATGAACTCAGTGATGCAGAATGGGTATAAAAGAGTCAATAAGTTCATCCAAAGAGAGATAGAGGGGTTGAGGATTTCAGAATTGTTTAACAATTATAAATTAGTATTCAAAAATAAACAGAATGTGATTGAAAGTAGAGTGAAAGAAAGGGGCAAATGAGAGGTGGGGGAGGGAGATGAGGAACAAGAGGATATCTGGGCAGAGAGAGAGGGAGAAAGAGAGAGAGATGGATGGAGGGGGGATGGTTACTTCTGTATGTACACAAAAAGATGGCTAGACGCAGCAGTCCAGCTGTAATCTACCCAATCCTGGAGAGTCGTTCTGTGCCCTGGCCATTTATAGATTATCATCTCCTCACATTCTCTAATGTGATGCGGTGTTGCTTTGTAAATTGGCCTGATCTTTGTATGAGCCAATGAATTTGTCCCAATCAAATTAATTTGAATTGTCTATTCGGTCTGTGAACTATAATATATGTTAATTGCTAGAATGTGAAAGCGGGATCTATTCAGCCTCTGTGTTTGTGTGTGTCCGCGTGCACATGTGTGTGTGAGTCAGATGTTACCTACATTGTGAGAATCAAATGTCCCTGCAAGGAAAAGAAAACAGATTAATAAACATTCAGTGAAATCTTGATGCAAGTCTTAAAAAAGAAAAGAAAACATAAATAATTTAAAAAAAGTCAAGTCGGTTAAACTTAGAAATGATAATTCGTCTGTTTCTGCTGCATTAAAACATATAAGTAAACAGCATTTGATTTTGTTTCATATAAGTTAATTAAAATAATTAAGTTTAAGTTATTTGAACTTGACACTCTGACTTAAAACAATGTACTATGTTACAATATCAGTTCAAGAAATACAAGGTTTTTAGTATGAATTGCCCACATTGTGGACTTCAGCCAACAGTCCCCTTGAGGAATGTCTTCAAATGTATAGGCATTTCTGCAAGTATTAGGTTAGTGGTAGAGGATGGAGAACAGAGGTCCATGGAAAGTCTTCATTACAAATGTGTGCATGAGTACCTGATATTCTCTATGTTACGGGGACTAAATGTCCACAGTGATAGTAATACCAGTAATCTTTTGACCTTGTGAGACATTCTTGCATCATACAGAATTATTATTATTATTATTATTATTTAATGGATTTAATGTCCAATATGCTCTCTCTGTCCCTCTCTCTCTCTCTCTCTCTCTCTCTCTCTCTTGCTCTCACATGCAAACATTCTCTCTTTAATTTTTCCCTCCCATTTTGTTATCTGCTAGTGTTTCTTCCTTCCAAATTTCCTAGTGCCCCTCATGCAGTACAAACATATGTCAACTCCCTTACACACGCAGTCTCTCTCAGTGTGCAATGATTAATGTCTGCTTCCTGTCAGACCATTGAAAAGGAAGGAGCAGAGCAAAGAGATGGAGACCCATACTGTGTAGAATCTCACATTAACATGGCAACCCAATGAATGTCAGGATTGCCTCCTCATGGTGCCATCCCACCCAGTGATGAGCTTTCCACACCCTGGGCCCATTCTTCATGAAACATAAGCAAACCTGTTTTATTTCAAATGTATATAGAACCATGAAGTCCAATTGTTTATACTCTCACTCTCACTCTGTTGAACAAGACACAAGAGCATCAGTGAGGTCAGATACTGAACTGTTCCGAAATCATTCTGAAGGTCTTCAGTACAGGTTTCAGGTCTAGGTTTCATTAGAAAAGGGTGTCCATATCATTTTGACCATATTGTGTTGATTTAGGGCATCTTGAAGACGAGTAGTATCTAAGTCTCATCAGTCTATACACAGAGTACCCAAGGGTTCAGTCCTAGGACCTCTTCTCTTCTCAATATACACAGCATCGCTGGGACTTATTATGCAGTTACTGTACATATTCTTCCTTCAATGGTTTCAACAATGACACATGGCTCTACTTCTCATTCCACAACCCCACAACAGCTGCATGGATCTCAGACTACCTGGTAGATGATTTGGCCTAAAATATGTCAAACACAATCTATCAAAGACAGAGTTCTCTACTCTTATCAGTCAGTTTAGCAATGCAATGAAGTTTCACTATTCAGCTCAGACTCATGTACAATAATGCCAGGAAAACTGAACTTTACAGAGAGGACTGCAAAGATGATCAGGTCATGCACATTTGCATTGTTCAAAAACATAAACATCTTTCTATGCCTATCTGAGCATACTACAGAGCACCTTGATGCACAATCAAACCTGATGCTCGGATATCTTTCAATATGTCTCACTTTCATTCTAATCTGCAGTCATTGGATTTGTAGCTCTCTCTATATCTCATATTACTGCCTCTTTAGGATGAATCACTTATGTTGTCTTCTAAGTCACTTTGGCTAAAAGCTTCTGCCAGTGAATCCATCGAAAATGGAAATGGAAGTGTTGGTGTATGTGTCCCCTTAAAAAATGTCAAAAAAGACCAATAAACAGTCACAAAATATTTTCATTTCTCAAGTATCATAGTCCTATAGTCCTATATTCTCCTAAATATCTTGCAAAGAACTGAGCTTCTGGCTTTTAGGGACACCATTTCAATATTTATGTACTCAATTTTATATAGGCCCATCATATCAAGCTTCGTATTGTATAATCTTGCGGGGAACTGACTGTAAGAAAGAGGTGGGTTTAAGTTGACAAAATGACTGAAGAAGTCAGGCACACCAAAGAAAAGTTTAATTGTTTCACTGGAAAGGGGAGATAGCGAGTTAAAAAAAGTAAGCATTTACATGGTTGAATTTTTCACAATAAGTACTATAACATGTATTCGCAATATAGTGCAAATTTTCAGCTCATGCCAACTTTAATAATCCCACTGACATTCATTATTCAGTCACAACTGAAAAATAGACCCAGGGTGATACTTTCAAACACAGCGTTCACTGTGTTCAGTTCATGACATTCAGAAGCCTGAGATCAAGAACAAACCGCATGGTTGAGTATTCCCAGCTCTTGCATATGACAAGCGTTTGTATAACAAACTGAATGTTCCTTAATTAGGCCAGGATGTGGAATACACAATGGGGTGGTCATTACCTCAGTGCGAAGTATTGCCGCTTCGTGAATGATCTTTCTGTGAACTCTGTTGCACATTCGGATCTTCACACAAATGTGCTTGGATAATGACACTGAGATAATTAGGACCACCTAACATCTCTCTCCCATTTACATAGATCTTAGCCGGTAATAATATAAGACTCTGAACCCTATAACCCCGTTTTTTTTCTTGCACACGTGCACACACACACAAAGAAAATAGGAAAGGTGCCTCTGGATCGATATGCATTTATTATTTTGTTGTCTTTTTGAAGGCTCTCTCCAACAGTGCTCATTCAGTTCTACTTATTTTGAAACTGAGAAAAGGAGGAGGCCGGTCTGATACACACTCTAGTGCACTGATTTATATCTTCAGCGGTGGGCTCACTGATCCTCACACACAAGCACACAGCTGTGGATTACATGGGTGCTGGATTTAGACATCTGTGAATAGCATGATATATATGTCGTTTATCAGATTCTTCCACATGTAAACATAGACGTGCACAAAACACTGATAGATCTGAGAGGTTTGAAACTGGATCCAGCACTGACACATGCCCCCTACAGATGAAGTTGGAATCATTATTTAACCCAATCATGAGGGCATATTCAAAAGGTTGTCTTTTTTTAAATCACTTTTAAATTTGTGTCTCTCATTGGTCACTAACTTGGAATGCTCAAGGAGCTCCCATCCCTCCTCTATAATTTAGATGTTCTCTTGAAGTTAACCTTCATTCCCTCGCTTCTTGTCTAGACTCCTGTCTATCTATCTGTTAATCATCATCTCTTCCATGTCTGTCCGAACTGCTCCATGTATAAGGCTTTTCAACTGTCCATACTCTAACAGCTGTTGTAAATCAAACGATATCTGCTGTATTTCTGTTTTAACACCAACCATCCCTATGGTAAAACCACTTTGCATCTTTCTTTTCTCTTTCTTCTTATGTCCTGGTGAAAAAACTGAACTTTAAGCAGAAACTTTGTGCTGGCATCTGGTGGACAGTGATGGTAACACAACCATATTTAACCATGATTTAAGACAGCAATGGGTCAACTCAAGGAGGTCTATAATACACCAGAGAGCTATCTGTATCAGTTATCTGTCAGCTGAATCTTTAATGCCATGTGACTGATGACAGTGGAACTGAAGACAAATTATGTCCTGATGCTGATTGGCTGGTGACAACATGAGAACACACAGTCTCAAGCTGAGAGAGAGAGAGAGAGAGAATACACACATACATTCAGTGAAAATTTTGCATTGCATTATTTGTAATTTCACTATGAATGCTGTCACTACTGCATAGTTTTTGTGAAGTAATAACGAGCAATTATGAATGATGAATTATCATATGAATTATCAAATAATTTCAGTAAAAGATCCCAGCATGACACCTCTTATAATTATAATTTAGGTAAATAATGTGTGTATATATATATATATATATATATATATATATATATATATATATATATATATATATATATATATATATATATATATATATACCCATATTTAGATGGTGCACGGGTCAATGGAAGGAATATATATATATATATATATATATATATATATATATATATATATATATATATATATATATATATATATATATATATATATATATATAATTCCTTCCATTCCCTTTTATTTGGTTAATTAAAAACTAATTTATTATTTAAACTAATAGGATATTTCTTCTCAACAAGCTGCAGAATTTGAGATATCTTTCATAATGCAAAGTATGTGACAAGTTGCACCAAAATGTAATACTGATCATTAGGGGATTGGAAAACCCCTAACTGGAAACAAAAGCAACTGTGAAGCTTGCCATGGCATGCACAACTACATTTTGGCTGGTTGCAAGTTTTCTATTTTGTATGAGTGGTGGGAGTTGTAGTGCATGTGTTTTTTATGAACATGATTATGTGATTATGCACATTTCTATGAAAGAACACAAAAAGCATTGTTTTTCTGAATGCACAAGTCTCTGTTCCTAAGAGAAAAGGCAACTCAAGGAGGAGAAAGAGTAATATGACTCTTCTGTTTTCAGTAAATTAGTCTGAAAATGAGCGAACCGAATGTGCATGCTAAAGTTTTGCTGTGAAGTACTGTACAGTGCAAGCACACTGTGACTCATCGTGAGGGAGGGGAGAGGGATTGTTCCATGCTAAGACTTGGCTGAGCTCCAGGCTCCACTTTGATGCCAGAGGGTCTCCTTCTGTGCAAACTCACCTTCGCAGTGAGGGATCTGAGCATGCTTGCAGAAAGCGCTCAGCATGTTTATCTCTCCCAACTTCATAATCGACAGACATAATGCATGTCGTCTTTGTTTTTTTTAAAGACTCAGTCTTTTCTAAAAGGGCTTAAGCTGTTATTTTACTGTCCTACCTCCATAACCAAGCAACCAAACCAGATGTTGACTGGGATGTGGATTTGTGTTGAATTATCAAAACAAGTACTGTGTTTAATGACCGCTTTTTCCATAGTAACAAAATCCTGTTGTTGTTTTGGAGCATTCTGAATGACGGCCGTGTGTTCCCCTGGTAGTTCCTTCAGCATCTATGCTAAAGGGAGCCTGCGATGGAGAGATGTGCAGTCTGAATGAACAGCAGATATTTTCCAGGCCACTGTGAGAAAAAAGAAAAAACTTAATGCACCTGAATCATTAATAGGCCTCAGGAGGATAAAGAGTGCAGGATGGGTGGAACTACCTTCCTGCAGAACGGGACAGCCATACATGAGCATTATTCTCTAATGTACTTTCAATACAAGCAATTTCCCCTGTTAAAATGACCAGTATTGCTGGTGGTCACCAGGATATGTTGTGTTTAGATGGCATGCTAGTGTGCTGGTCTCCCTATAACTAACTTAACCAGCTTCAGGTTCATTCATTCAAACAGCGTCTTTTCATCAGGGTTATAACAGAAAATAAAAACATTGCCATAATATGAAACATCAAATGTAACACACATGATTCTGAAAACGTAAGATAAAACTCTAATTTACACAACTGATGAGAATAAACTAAAAAAAAACTTATTTCAATAAAAAAAAAAAAAACATCAAATATGAGTGTCATGCCAGGAATTTTGGGAATGCCAATTTATGGTTTTTCAAAGTAAACAATTATTATTATTATTATTTTACTTCCAAAAACCATAATTGTAACAATACTTTACTCTAAAATTAAATTAAATGTAATTACAGTTATTCACCATATATGGTGAATAACCATATTTACAATCGTTTACTGTTAAAATAACAATAAATTCTCCAGTGTACAGTGTACTGAAACATAATGATTGAAAATGTTCTTCAAAGTAAAACTTTATATATGTGTATATATATATATATATATATATATATATATATATATATATATATATATATATATATATATATATATATATATATATATATATATATATATATATATATATATATATATATATATATATATACCTTTAAGATTCAAAGTACACAAAACTATATTATGGCTTCAGACGGCTCTGAATATAGTGCACATATTCTATGGACTACTATTATGATTCTTTATAGAGGTTTTTGTCCCTTTTGCAGCTTGACAACCTCTGCTGCCCATTCCCTTTCATTGAATGGAATAGAGCAGCTCATACATTGTGTTAAACTTCTTTTTTTGTGTGTGTTGTATGGAAGAAAGTCATTCATATGGGTTTTGATTGACATATATTAGTCAATAATTAAACATTAATGATTTTAGGTGAACTCTCCATTTAATGCCTTTTGGGTGACCCTGTCTGCTTGGAATTAAACTGGAACCGGCTGTGGAACATAGTGTGCAGCACAATAGAGGTTGACCACGACTATTAAAACTAACTCGACTTCAGAAGTGTTGTTTCTGAGCGAGGCTCCACGTTTTGTGTCAGTTTGATCGTCTCACAGAGCACTGCATGTTCTCGCCTCTTTCCTTCTGTGTCTTTCCAGCCTTTCCATGTGTCTGTGTCTAATAAACTGTACCTCCTTTATCTCTCTCTCTTTCTTCCCTCCCTCTCTCTGGATCTCTTTCTGAATCACTTACTCACCCACTCTGCCCTTACAAGGAAAGGCAGGCAGGGTTGATGTCATAGAATAAAGAATGTTTAAAGAATCCAAAGGGGGCGAGACTAAAGGGAGAGAAAGAGAGAGAGAGACGTGTTTGGTTTGTAATACGCATGACCTGTGCAAAAGAGAAACGAGAGAGAACTTGTTTAGACGGAGGGATGGTGTCATTCTTTTAGGAGACATGTAGGGGGAGGGTCCAACAGCTGTGCATTTGGAAGAAACAGAGTAGAGACTGCAGAAAAGAAGTTATCATCGAAAACACAGTTTTCCAGGTTTACAGAGCGATAGCTGAATAGAAGGAGAAGGAGAGAGGCTAACAGGTAAGTCCAAGCTGTTTTCAGTAGACTGCTGGTGTTTGTTTGACCTTTTTTATTTAATCATTGTCCAATGGCTTTTACACCTAACAGGTGAGATAACCAATGAACTGAAAAAAAGATAATAATAAACTAAAATGAATGAATAAATAAAAAAAGCTAATTATATATTCAGTTAAACTTATTAAGGATTAAATCTAATTTTGTTATCATTTTTAAATACCTATATATATATATATATATATATATATATATATATATATATATATATATATATATATATATATATATATATATATATATATGTGTGTGTGTGTGTGTGTGTGTGTGTGTGTGTGTGTGTGTGTGTGTAACCAGGAACCGCATATATTACTTGCGCGTTCCAAGTCTGACAACCAGAAAGTGTCCTCCATATATTGCATGTTTTGCAAACAGAATTTAAAATATTTTAAAATTAAAAACACATTTTGTCATAGTTTTAAACAGCATATCTATTTATTTATGCATCCGTTTAAAACAAAACTTTTTGTGAAATTCATTTCCAGTAAAATGTGCTTTTGCTATTTTTTTTTTTTCATTAGGTATGCTATTTTATGACTCCTTTATAACAGTAATTTAGTCATCATTGGCCACAGTTTTTGTCCCCCCTCCTGCGGTCGGGAGAATGCGGAAGCGTGAACCGGAAGTGGGTCAAGATTCGGTACATTAGGAAAAAGTTCATGTGGGCAGATCAGAGTCGCTGATCATCATCTCCACGAGAGCTTCCTAGAATGAGCAGAATAACGCCTAACGCTATAAAGCGACACAGTTAAGAAAAGATACGCGTTAAGCGGGGATACTATTTATCCATAAACGGTGTCTGCATTAGAAACCTTGTACTGTTTTTGGCATAACTGCACCTTTCCAGAAAATAAAAACGAAAAACGAACAGTAAGTGCCTTTATTTCACCCTTTTCTATAGTTTTCAGCCTAACTTATAATGACAGCGGTTTGTCACTGATGGCTGCAATCTGTATTCGCATCTAAACCTCAAACCTTGTATGCATTCACAGTGGTTTGTAGTCCTTTTTAAAAGAAATATGATTGTATGACATGGTACGTGCTGTTTGTATGGCGTTTGATTCGAGATGTATTATAACTGAAAATGTTTCATTGTCGCTTTGAAAACTATTCTGTCATCAGTGAAGAATGTTTTGTATGATACAACTATGGATTTAGTGAGGGGTGGGGCGCGTGCATGTAGTTATAATGTTAACTTAAGGTAACGTAGTTACTCTTATTCATAAATGCATCCGCTTAAAGATTTGTTGCTGGAGTTTGTCAAGTGGGACAGTATCTATAATTTGTGTTTTATTCAGTGGGAGCTTTATTGTTTGTCTTGTTCCTGGTTTTCCAGTTAAAATATCCTTATAAGGTGAAAGCAACTTGTCTTAGCTCGTACTGCTGCGTCTGATAAGAGACCAGGTTTTCCTCGTCTGAAGAACGAGGATGCGATTACATGTCATGATAATTCAGTATTTAAGGCGAGAATGGGGAAATGGATGAAGGATTTCTCTGGGTGGAACCCCTAAGGTTAGGGAGCCGGTGTGGTTTAGGATTCCCCAGTTCAATGTGTGCTGAATGCGGCCGTCGGACAGGCAAGAGAGATATAATCAACAACACGCCTCCAGAAATGTTACTGATCTTGTTGTTCAAAGTATTTTTGCTTTCATTAGTTTTATCATTTAATCTCACTATTCAGTGCAACAGTTTGTTTGTAATAATGAGGACTCGCAGCCAAGCTCATGTTGATAATGTCATTGTAAAACAGATAGTTCAGACTCAATTCTGATTGGATGAGCAGCAACCAATACTGGCCCACCATGACAAAGTTGACTGATTAAAGGAATCACCCCAAAATGAAAATTTTATGAAAATGTAGGCTACTCACCCGTTAGATCAAGATGAGTTTGTTTCTTAATTTGAAGAAATGGAGAAATTTTGCATCAGATCATTTGGTCACCAGTGGATCCTCTGCAGTGAATGGGTGCCGTTAGAACGAGAGTCCAAACAGCTGATAAAACATCACAATAATCCACACCACACCTGTGTCCTCTATCCATAATTTTGCTCTGGTGAAAAATAAATAAAAGTAATATTGTCTGACTCAGGAGAGAATAAATTATAGATCAGGTACAATTTACTAGCAAAAAATGTTCTAAAGTATTTCTTTGGATTTGGATATGAAGAATTTCTTACTGGTAATTTCACTGGCCAGAAAAAAAAAGTCCACTAAAACACAGCTCACTGCGATTTCAATTTCAAAACAAGCAACTTTCTGTTGGTTATTGTGGTGAATCAGCATAACCAAATTGGGCCCAATGCGAATTCTTTATGGGGAAATCGTTTGCCCTCATACAGAATTTCAGATCGTTCTTATTAAAATGACTTGATTTCGCCCTTAAAAATGAGCAAAACAACATTGAAGTATGATTAGACACTGAGTACATTTACTTGTTATTTTACTAATTGTGCGTGTGTGTGTTTTTTTTAAGCATATTGGTTTTAGGTGAATTTTTCTTTTACATGCCAATGTAAAAGTACCAAGAAGGTTAGCTTTTTAAAAAAAAATCAAAACGTATAAAGTATTTTCATATCAAGAATATGTTTTATGTGTCCTGGTATGCGGGCCAAGCATAACCCGGACAGATCAAGGGCGTGCCACGATCTTTTCACCACAGTCACCCAAAACAATAGAATCCCACTGCTTCTGGAGCTGTCACTGTACCCAATTCCAACCGAGTGTCTTTGATCATGTTTAAACCGGATTCAGGAAAGGAAATTAGTCTAATATTAGTCAGTGTGGACAAGCATTGTGATAGGAGTCATTGTCCATGATCAGAGATGTCAGGAAACATTATCTTTCAAAACAGGATGTAAGTTGTGGTGTCACACAGTGTGGTAAGTTGACAGTTTGTCACTGCACAAGTCTCTGTATTAGGTGAAAAGAGCTGTTTTTTCACCTACAAACTACAGCTGATCAAGATTAGTCTGCTTTATTTAAACAGTTTTACATAGTTGTCAATTTTCAACTTATCAATATTCTGGTGTGCATCTACTCTGCGGCCTGATGGAGCTGAGATGAAATCCTCAATAGAGGAAGCCAGAAAGTTGCAGTGCAAATAAGTACTGTCAGTTCACCGCCATAGCTAGCCAGAGAGGAACGATGACACATTTGTTTTTGTCTATAGTTGATGTGTTAGACTTCTTACTTACATCTATCCATTTAGCTGACAGTTGTATCCAAGGGATGTTATGAAACCAGCATTCACAGAAGAACATTACTCATTGCAATTTCAACATGACCCGTTATTTATTTCTTGTGTCTCCAGTGTGGTGAACAGAATTTAAGAGTTTGCATGATCCTCAACTAGTTCCCAAGCTTCCCTCTCAGGCCACAGTATCCATCAAGACTGCGTACGGAGGTCTCATGAAGCCAGATCAGCTGCGTTGTCTCCTTTCAGCAAAAAAAGAGCCAGTCTCCCTTTAGTTATTCTGATCAAGTGATGAAATGCATTCGTAAGGCCATTGGAATCTTTATATTGCAGCTGTTCTCTTTCTGTGGCATGCGCACACACACACACACACACACACACACACATATAATTTAGGAAGGTGCTAGTTCGATCAGATCAAATCCTTTACTGGAACTCCAAAGTGGGTAATGAAAGTCACAGAGTGTTTTCCATGGATGGTGTTTTGACTGGTTTGAACTACATGCGTTTCAGTTAGACTTTTGTTTTGCGTTGGTGAATTTCCTCTCACTAATGTATTGTCTTCACATTATCAGAGAGTCTAGCAGTGTAGCCAAACCATAACTGTACCCATGGAGAGCAAACACACCAGCCAAATCTGGCAGCTGGTGGCCTCAAGAAGCAGAGAACATCCTATGTTACTCTTAGTCAGAACTAAGGCTGGGATGATATAATGAATATTTGCAATATATTCACAGTGGTTTTGCTGGTGAGATAAAATAAGGCAACATCATGAATTTTGGGACGTGCTTAATGTGCTTTTTATTTGAATATTAAAGGAACACTACACTTTTTTTTGAAAATAGGCTAACTTTCCAACTCCCAGAGTCAAACAGTTGAGTTTTCAATCTGTTTTTGAGTCCATTCAGCCGATCTCCGGGTCTGGCGGTAGCACTTTTAGCTTAGCTTAGCATAGAACATTGAATCTGATTAGACCGTTAGCATCTCCCTCAAAAATGACAAAAAGTTTCGATATTTTTCCTATTTAAAACTTGTCTCTTCTGTAGTTACATCATGTACTAAGACTAACGGAAAATGAAAAGTTTAGATTTTGATATGTCTAGGTACTATACTCTCATTCCAGCGTAATAATCAAGAAAAATTGCTGCCATACCATGGTTACAGCAGGCGCAGTGAAAATAGTCCCCAGCTAGTTTGTGTAGTTGCTGTAATAGCACAGGACTATTTTCAGGCGCTGCTGATTATTATGCTGGAATGAGAGTATAGTTCCTAGCCATATCAGCCTAGAAAATCGCAACTTTTCATTTTCCGTCAGTCTTGGTACACAATGTAACTAAAGAACGGTCAAGCTTAAAATAAGAAATATATAGAAACTCTTAGGTCATTTCTGAGTGAGATGCTATTGCTAACGGTCTAATCAGATTCAATGATCTATGCTAAGCTAAGCTAAAAGTGCTACCGCCAGGCCCAGGGAACTTCTGAATGGATTCGAAAACGGTAAAATTAAATTGTTTAACTCTAGTGGAGTTGGGAAATGGGCCTATTTTCAAAAAAAAAGTGGAGTGTTCCTTTTAAGTTTCTTTAAAAACATCATTGAGGCCTGTTCAGACCAAGAACAGTAACTTTAGATAACTAAAATGATAACTTTATTAGCATCCACACCAACGGACCGTGACATTGTTTATTATAAGCAAGTAAATGCTCAAGATCTTTTAAGTCGGATGGATTCTGATTGCCTTTTTTATTGTTTCTCTGGTGGAAAAAATGTTCTGAAAGTATTGTTGTTATTATTATAGCTGATGTGTGGAATTTTCTGTTCTCATAAAATTCGAACAATTGTTAAAATGTTTTAGTTTCAGTTCATTATGGGTGTTTTCTTTTCATCAAGAATAATTGTATGATCCTTCCTTGTCTTGATGTTTTCATATCTCTAACTTAAACTTCATTAGCCAATACACCGATGGGATGTTAATGAATGTGTTTTGTCCCTGATAAATACAAAAATAGAATTATTGGAATTATTGCAAAATGTAAATAATTTAATGTAGTATTTTAATGCAGTAATTATTTTTACTTTTATGTCATCAGAATTTTCACAGAAGGCACACATTTAATAAATTGTATATAATGTTATAATAAAAATATATGAATTTCGGTTCTATGTTAATGTTGTATTTTTATATGGAATGAAAATTTCATTAAATACTGTTCCTTAAAGAACAACGGTGTGAAAAATAATTTTGCTGCTTTCAGTTCGAGTCTTTTGAAAAGGCTGATACGTTTTATGTTTTCGACAATCTCTAATTTGAACTGAAGAAAACCGCTGGCCAGAATTAATCAATCCCCTAACACATATTGATTGTCAAGGCATGATGGATTGATGGTTGTATGTACCAGCGCTAAAACTAACAGGAGATGTGGTCAACTTGTGGGTCTCCTCTTCTCTATGGTGTGCTTAGAATTCAATTCAGAATTAAGGATGTGGTCATCCTTTTCATTTTGTGGCAGAGGAAACTCACAAGAGTAAGCCATTGCTGTTTGTTCATGGTGAGGTTCGATTACTTGGAACAGCTCGCTGGAACATTTTCTTTTCAAAGTTCATTGTAAGTACCCACAAGCTTGTATTGATCTGGAGATGGAGGTCATGATAAGAATATATAATCTTTTGAACCTCAAGGTTTATGGCTTTAGTATTTATTTATTTTTTGTCCTGTGTGAATATGTAATCAGAGCATGCACTTGTACATTATTAAACTCCACATCTGAAGCAGTGGAGAAAAGTGACGAATTTGCACTTTACACATGACCGCCTTTCAGTGCACACTCATACCTGAGGGCTAAAAATAGCCTGAAATCTCTTTTTTTAGCCTTTCTTTTTTTGGTCTTAAACTGTGCTTCCACTTATGGTTATGCAGAATCCGTTAAGAGCTTCTCTGATTTGGAGATGGTTTGGTGGACCACATCAAAGCATCTTTAACTGTAAATCCATCTGAAGGTAGGTCAGAAGAGGTCTCAACTCAGACGTTTTGGGAATATTTGTGTGAACTTGAGCTCTTCTTCTCAAGCCCTAACATGAAATCCGCTGGAGTTTGTGGTTGTGGTTTTGTGTGGGACTCAATTGCTAAACGATTCATAATTACTCCCCCTGATAAACATTTCCAGTGTAGATTTGTATGGCTGTTAGTGGGCCAAACTGCTTTGCGATATTTACACGTTGGAGTTGGACATGGCCCAAACAAGTCAGGGTGAGGAGGAACTTACAATTAATTGGTGTTTGTTTGCCACAACGTGTAGTGCGCAGAGTTATTTATGGTTGCTGTAGTGCAGCATGGTTCAGTAATATAGCCTACCATTCAGCTGATGTACAGTATGATCACAGTCGTGTTGTGCATATCCCAGCTATTTTAAAATGGCTTTGAATGGCGCTCATCCAAAACGAATTTATACAAAGTAAACTGAAGTAAAACTGAAATAATGACATATGGTACTGTGTGTTTACATTATCTCAGAGCGGCTCTGTTGCAGTAAATGCTGCTCCACACAAACTCCATCTCTGCAATATGCTCTAAATTTGAGAGCATGCATTTTGGAATGTAACATGCACCAAACAGTTTTCCCATAATTGAGGTGAGAAGCACCTATCAACAAAAGAGAAGATTTAAGGTCTCGCTATGGTTTTCTGTCAAAATAAAAGTTTGTGGTTTAACATTTCAATATAATAAATTAAGAGAGCCACAAATTTAAGTATTGTTTAGTAATTTCTTAAGTTGTTTTTTATTTTGTGACATATTTTAAAAGTAAATTTTTTGTTGTTTTTAAAGTATTTTTTATTTAGTTAATAATAATAATAATATAAATGGTTATAATGTTTAGTGTTTTATAGCCATATTAATGTAACAACAATTTTTGGCAGAATTGTTCAACCCTTACAAACAAGCAAGGAGGAGGCAGATCAACCGAATGCAATTATTGTTTTTGAGATAACTTCATGCCTATAACATTTTTTTTATGTTTTCATTAATTCAAGGCAGGTTAGAAGTCATGAGATTGACCATAAATATTTGATTTAATGTATTACATTTATGAATTTACAAACATGTCCTTATGAAATAATGCTTAGGCCTTATGTTTTTCTGTTTATGCATTATACAGACTCATTTATACTGAGCTCCTTTGCTATAAATTTGAAAACTCCAAGCAATGCATGTTTCTTTCCTACTTAACCTAGAATAACATGTTTTGCCAGGTCATAACATGGTAATCAGAATAGAATAACAAAAATGTGGCTCCAGTTAGTAAAGCTAGAAATGAAAGCTGTTCTTTTAGTCATGAAATCCTTGTATACATCATCTGCCTCAGAAGGCCACAATGGGTTGAAGTAGAGAGATAATTTACTAGGACAGAACAGGCTACATCTGATGTCTTTAAAGTGTTTGCCATCATCTGTAATTCATACTTTGAAAGTAGAAGTCTTTGATATGGTTCACTGGCTGTATGATGAGAACTATAGAGGGAAAAAAGTAATGACTTAGTCATATAGGGTCAGATGAGACTCGGCTCAGCGGCAGCAGGAGGAGGAGGAGGGATGAGGTAATGCCTTAGTTTTAAGTGCAAGCATGCTTGAGGTTAATGTTTGCACTTAGCTCATGCCATGAGAGCACTTCTGCGGTGTATCACATCCACATGTCTCAAGCACTCTTAACTGTTTCTAGCTGAAGCTCGGTTGACTGTACCCCAAAGCCCCATAATGGGAAAGTCATGGTATGACTTCAACCCTTATAACCTCCGTTTGGAGAACTTCCGTGTGTGCACACACAATCAAAACACAAATTATATCCACCAAAAAAAGCACATTGTATCTTTGTACTGTGATTTTTGACCATCTGCATTCTGCTTTGTCCTGTAAGTTTATTTTTGGGTACTATATCATGACGAATAATATTTTCATTGATCGTTTAACCTTAAAGAACGACTTGTACAATGAAAATTTAAGCTCTCCGTATTCAAGACATTACATTTTTCTAAGCGCATCTTATGAAACTAAAGACTGAAATGCACTACACAAAGAAGTGCTTATTTATACCATGTTTAAGCTTATTTATACCAAGTTTGTTTGATCAAAAAACATTAAAGTTTTGAGCAGATTGTGACGAACATAAAAACCTCTGTCTGGCCATTGCGTTCACATGATCAACAGACATGTCTGTGATTGGCTACAAAGTAGAACGCCTCCAAACCAACATTGCAAATATAAACCTCCGATGCTCTGCGTGCTTTAGTATTGCATTTCAATAGAAAGACTGGTATTGTTATAGTTTTAAAATTTAAGTATCCACATGGTACCAAAATACCTAAACACCAGATGAACTAATGTTGAAGTAAAACATGTGAAAGTTGACAAACTTTGTGCTATTGCTGGTTGCGCGTAGCACCTACAGCAGAACAGTTTTTGCAGAGAGGCTGTTATTGAAGGATTGGCAGTTAATAATGTAAAAAAAAAGTTGTGACATTAGCCAAGTATGGTAACCCATACTCTGAATTGGTGCTCTTTATTTAACCCATCCAAGTGCACACACACAGCAGTGAGAAGTGAACACACACCCAGAGCAGTGGGCAGCTATTTTTAAGCAGTTGGGGCTTCAGTGCCTTGCTCAAGGGCACTTCAGCCATGACTATTGAGATTGAAGAGATTCACCCTGCCCCATTTACAACTCCTGCTGGCATATATAT
>NC_068391.1:25405930-25430581 GCF_023724105.1 Carassius gibelio
ACAAGTCATTTTGTGATTCTATAACTGTGTAACAGAAACTATTAAAAATAATTTTCAGTAATTGAAACAAAATTAGTTAAGTAAGTTAAAGTTCTGAAACTAAATAAAGAGATCAAAGCTATATATAGATATATATAGCTATATGAATATAACAAAGCAAAACAAAAACGAATAAAGAAAATGATACAACTTAACCTAAAACAAAAACTGAAATATATATTTAAAAAAAAAAGCTAATTTCAAATACTAACAAATAATATAATAGTATATAATCATTAGTAAAATAACATATCTAAGCATAAATAGTCAGGTATATGAATTTATTTATGTGGGGGGAAAAACTAAACTTAATTTAAGATAAAACATTATGCAGTTTTGCTTCACCTGAGTCACCTGATGTTTCAAATTTTGATATTTTAGTAAAAAATAGTTTACAAAATACTTCCTTTAATGTAAACTGAAAATATAAAAATAGAAACTAACTTAAAATATTAAAATACTGTAATAGTATATAAATAAAATAACACTTCAGGAAGTTTCAATAACTAGTTCTTTAATAAAAACTATATTTACTGTTGGGGGGGGGGGTATGTTTTTAGCATTTTATTTAGATAAAATGTTATTTATAATAATAATAATATTTATATGAATAATAATCTATGCATCTAAATAATTTCCTCTGCCTCCTGGCTGAGAACCACTGATCTAATGAATGTAATTTGGGAATAAATACCATCTCCTTCAGGCATCAAGACTAAAGCTGTGCGCAAAGGAGATGAATTTGTCATTAATGGAGGAAAGATGTGGACTACTAATGGCACTCAGGCAGACTGGATGTGCCTCCTGGCCAACACCAGCGATGGCCCTCCACACAAGAACAAATCCCTAATCTGCTTACCTATGAATCTGCCAGGTAAGACATAATGCAAAAGGACAGAACTTTTGGAAAAGGAGAATTTTTACTGCCAAAGAAGACATGCTAATGTTTTACCGAACATCCACAGGCGTTCACATCGCACGTAAGATTGACAAAATAGGCATGTGGTCATCGGATACAGCAGAGGTGTTTTTCGATGACGTGCGTGTGCCCTGCAAAAATGTCATAGGGCAGGAGGGAATGGGCTTCACGTACCAGATGCTTCAATTCCAAGAGGAGCGACTCTGGGGGGTGGCCAATAGTAAGTTATGCTTTCCAACTCCCACACGTTCCACCGCACGAACACGACGTCAGTGTGTTAATGTCAGTACTGCCAGTGTGTTTACAAGCCAGGTCAGATCCTCTCAAGCCCAACTGTGTTTATCAGTGAGTCAAACTTGTGTTTTCGCTTTAAACATCAAGGAAGAAAAAGGTCTGGCATGTTCTGGAGGATCTTTTGACATCACCAGCAAACATTTCCGCGTTCCTTTAATCCAGCTATTTCCTCAATCACCTAATTTGCTGAAAAACACATCTGAACTTTTGCCTTGTTTTTGAAGTTCTGACGACCATGGAGAAAGTTGTCCAAGAGACCATTAATTACACCAGACAGAGGAAGGTCTTCAATCAGCCCATTCTGTACCACCAGGTCGTTCACTTCAGGCTGGCTGAGCTGCAGACAGAAATCGAGCTGTTGCGCTCCCTTTTGCATCGCGCCACAGGTGAGTCCAACCGTTTCCTCAATTATTCCAGAATGATTTTATAAGCCAAGGCAGATATGCAATTTCATGGGTTTGGGTCTACAGGGCCACCAATTTCCGAATTAATAATGGAAAGAAATGGTGTGAACACTGGCTTGCAATCAGTCCATTTTCATTCTTCCTCCCTCAGGTTGTGAAATTAAAAATTGGAGCTGAACCTCAGCGTGTATGCCTGAAAATGAATACCTCTGAATTCGTTTTTTTCCCTCTGTGCACTTTCATTAGCTTTGTACATTAAGGGAAACGATGTGACAAAGCTGGCGTCAATGGCCAAGCTGAAGGCAGGACGACTGGCCCGAGAGCTCGGTGACAGCTGCCTCCAGTACTGGGGTGGCATGGGCTTCACCAGTGACGTCCTAGTCAGCAGGTTCTACAGGTCAGTTTCTCTCATCTGAATGAGGTGAACATGCATGGGCTCTCATAGCTGCAGTGACATCTAGTGATATTTAAAAGCAACTGGGTACGATTGCATGTGTATACTCATGTGAATGAGCGTTAAGAGCCAGGTCAAGTGTGAATGCAGTGAATCCAATTTCCAAGTGATTTATATAAGTGTAAAATATTGGATACAAATATATCTGATCTGTTTTGTTTTTTTTTATTCTTAACAGGGACTCCAGGTTAATGTCCATTGGTGCAGGAGCTGACGAGGTGATGCTGTCAATCATATGCAAGTACATGGACACTCTTCCCAAGAAGTGACATCACCAATATGAGTTCAGTTTGAAAACAAAGTGCCCTTAAAAGGAAAATCTGACACTTAATATAAATGAAATACAGTTATATCAATTATAAAAGCCATTAACAACCTTAAGATGGATGAGTTGTACCTTGCAGTGAAAAAATAAAATAAAAAGGTATTTTACTTGATGAAGAACTTTATATGTAGTTATATGTAATTTATGTACATTTAGATTATAGTTTCATATGAATGTTTGTTGTTATGGATGAAAAAAAAATAAAGATGTCATAATTCTTCAGTAGCTTGTTGTACGATTCCTGAGAAGCATAAATTAGATATATGAAAACAGGATTCAAGTTGACAACATAAAGGAATTTGTAATAATTCTCAGAAAAATTACATCTATTTACAAATTAGTTGCTAAAAGGACTGAAATTAACCATGCATTATTTTAACCATAAAGAGCAAAAGAGTTTGGAAAATAACTTAAAAATGACTTGAGACATTTTAAGTACACAGAATTATGTGTTTAATATGGTAATTATTATACATCTGCATTGCGCATAAACTCTCATATCAGTATGGTTTTTTTACAATCTGAAGATCAGCTCTTTGAACACTATATGCATACAAATTTGTGGCAGCTCTTTCAAGAATGTTGTGAGACTTTCACAGTAAAAGAAAGGAAAAGAAAGGCTGATTAGGTCTGTTTTGTTTGAACCCCACCCAGGTGGGCATAACCTGAATTTCCTACTACATGATTACAGGACTACTGTGCTATTTTGTCCCACTCTTTTAAATGCATTTCTCTGTATCCTTAGAGAAGATATACATTAGCACACATTTATAGCACTGAAGTTCTCTTAAAAGAACAATACCTTTGAACAAAGGTCATTATTTCTGTAAAAAAGAAGGAAAGATGCATGTTGTTAATCTTCAAAATATTTTTTTGTGACGAGTTTTAGGCAACTAGCATTATCCCTTCCCCTCGGGGGACACTAATGGTGGGCTAGGATAGATTTTAGTCTAATATTGCACATTGTCAATCAATGTTTCAACTTCTTGTCCAATGGAAAGAAAGCACTCTGGTACTCCTCAGTAACCTCAGTCCTCTGTGAGGATTCTGACCCTCTACCCCAAATAAGCATGGCACAAATGAAAGGTCCTGAAGAGTCTCATCAGTCCTACGATCACCTCAGTTTGATCACCCAGTACAGGACAACAAACACAAACAGGGCAAACAGCAGCATGTAGCAGTACACCTTGGTTTGGCTTCCCCTGGAGAGGAGCTTCAATCTACCAATGGTGGCTCCCAACAAACCTCCAGTTGAGTCAAAGTCCGAGTCCTCGAAGAGAAACAAACGTTAGATGTTTAAGATATTCAGATAAGTGTTTTGATGAAGAGAGTAGAATCAGTTCCCATCACTTACCATTTCTCCTAACATTTTATTCTGGTACTTGACTTCATTTCCAATGTCAATGGAAAGCTGAAATAGATGTAAAAAAAATATATATAGTTTATTAGGATTCAACACGTTATTGCTCTATCGACCTAGCTGCATGGAACAATTGTGCTGATAAGAGTTCTAACTTAGAATACTTCATAAAACAAATAAAAATAAAAACATTTTTAGTGAATTGTTGGCCTTCTGGAAAGTATGTTCATTTACTGTACATGTACTCAATACTTGGTAGAGGCTCCTTTTGCTTAAATTACTGCCTCAAATCAGCATGGCATGGAGGTGATCAGTTTGTGGCACTGCTGAGGTGGTCTGGAAGCCCAGGTTTCTTTTACAGTGGCCTTCAGCTCATCTGCATTGTTTGGTCTCTTGTTTCTCATTTTCCTCTTGACAATAGCCCATAGATTCTCTGGGGTTCAGATCTGGTGAGTTTGCTGGCCAGTCAAGCACACCAACACTATGGTCATTTAACCAACTTTTGGTGCTTTTGGCAGTGTGGGCAGGTGCTGAATCCTGCTGGAAAATAAATCAGCATCTTCAGAAAGCTGGTCAGCAGAAGGAAGCATGAAGTGCTCCAAAATTTCTCTGTAAACGGGTGCAGTGACTTTGGTTTTAAAAAAAAACAATGGACCAACACCAGCAAATGACATTGAACCCCAAATCATCACAGGCTGTGGAAACTTAACACTGGACTTCAAGCAACTTGGGCTATGAGCTTCTCCACCCTTCCTCCAGACTCTAGGACCTTGGTTTCCAAATGAATTGCAAAACTTGCTCTCATCTGAAAAGAGGACTTTGGACCACTGGGCAAAAGTCCAGTTCTTCTTCTCCTTAGCCCAGGTAAAATGCCTCTGACGTTGTCTGTGGTTCAGGAGTGGCTTAACAAGAGGAATACGACAACTGTAGCCAAATTCCTTGAGACATCTGTGTGTGGTGGCCCTTGATGCCTTGACCCCAGCCTCAATGCATTTCTTGTGAAGTTCTCTAAAACTCTTGAATCCAGTTTGCTTGACAATCCTCATAATGATGCGGTTCTCTCGGTTGGTTGTGAATCAATCTTTTTCTTCCACACTTTTTCCTTCCACTCAAATTTCTGTTAATATGTTTGGATACAGCACTCTGTGAACAGCCAGCTTATTGGCAATGAATTTTTGTGACTTACACTCATTGTGAAGGGTGTCAATGACTGACAGAGACCCTTTTGAAGGCTCAGGAAACATTTGCAGGTGTTTTGAGTTGATTAGCTGATTGGAATGTCATCATATTCTAATTTGTTGGGATAGTGAATTGGTGGGTTTTTGTTACATGTGAGCCAGAATCATCACAATTAAAAAAACAAAGACTTAAACTACTTCAGTCGGTGTGCATTGAATTTATTTAATACATTTTTCAAAATTTGAATTGAATTACTGAAATAATCTTTTCCTTGACATTATAATTTATTGAGAAGCACCTGTGTATATATATAAATATAATTTTGTAATTATGCATGAAGATTTATTAGTATGTATTATATATTTAATTATATATGAAAGTGAAAGTGAAAGTAGTGACATTTGCCAAGTATGGTAACCCATACTCGGAATTGGTTCTCTGCATTTTCTATATTATAGTGGGCACATATAATATAGAATCAAATATGTTCAAGTCCACTTACATGTTTAAGTGCATGTACTTTAGCTTTCAGTCCCTCCTGTAGATGTTCATTCTCCTCCTCATACAAGCTGTGTCCACTTGCAGCGTAACTGCCTGGAGGGCCACCCTCACCTACACAACAAGAAACAGGTCAAATTGGCTTGAGAAGACTGGTGTTTTTAAGTATTGTAAAATAAAAAAATATCCAATCACAACAATCTATTTTAAATGTTAGTAATTGATGAAGTTTAAGAAGGTGGGCAGGGCAAATCAGTTTACCACTTTTTTTTTTTATTTTTTTTTTTTACTTCAAATAAGGTTTATAAATTCATTGGAAACTACTGAACATATAAAAATTACAAACTCAATTAAATCTTGATGGTCTTCACAAGACAAACAAGATTTTTAATTATTTGGAAAAATCTTTTAATTGTAATTATTAGTCGAAGTTAGTCAACCTCTTTAAGAACAGACTTTTAAATTCGATTTTGATCGATCTTTTTATAAAAACTGTTGGAACGATATGGAAGGAGTCTACATCATATTTATATTGCGGCAGTGTCTAAAATGTGTTTATACACACAGAAACAAAACCAAACACTCGTTCTTCATCTGATATCACCATCTCTATATGTTAACCTGACCTATGGAACAGCTTGTCTGAGATGTTAGAGAAAACTAGCCAGTTATAGGCTGCCTCAGATCACACATGAGTCTCGTTCCGTTATTTATTCAGACGGTTCTCCAAACCTGTACATTGTAGTTAACTATTTCATATGAGTTGGTCATTCTCAGTGTTTGTTAAATATCTCAAACTCTGACTGATATCTATTTGAGAATTTAGCTTAGCATATAAGATTCAAATATAACGACATATAAGGGGAAACAGTTACTTACCCAAACCTGCTCGCCTCATTATCACCCGGAAACCTTTATATGATATACGATCACTCCAGTTTGAATGTAATGTAAAATATTTGCTTATCTTCCTATTTAGAGCAGCTGTACTTTTGTCTTCGCACACAACAAGCGCCACGACACCTTCACTTTACGGAAGCCGCGGAGGATTAACCCACACGCGAAGGCAGAAAGGGCTTGTGGGTAGTGAAGTTTACATTTTTTTTTTTTATTATTAATTTAATTTAATGTAATTATTGTTTTACTTGCTGTCACAAATTTTAAAATGCTTCATCAAAAACGAATGGAAATATTAGTATATTCAGTGCAATGACATTGATGACATGAACATGAATGTTTGTTTTAGCATCAAGGTTAAAATTTTTAGTCCTAACTTACATTTTTAGTTGCAGTAAGCCTACTTAGCCAGCAATTCTTCTATTTGCCAAAATACCAATTCCATATTTTTAAATAATACAAAAACATCTGTCTCTCTCTTATCTTATTGATTAAAAGGACTGTATTTGTATTGAGCCATATATAGGCCCGTAAAACAGCTTGTTCAGAGAGAGTCTTCCTAAGGGACACAAATGCTAAAATAAAATGTCTTATTGACAAATAATTCCTAATTTTACTAAATTGCTGACTACTTATGCAAACTGAATGACTTCTGCAATTGTCATTTAGTGATGGGAGTCTATTTTGTGTTGCACTCTGAATGAGTATTTTCCTCCCACAGAAGTGCCATTATAGTCTTGTTTATCCTGAACAGTGCATCAATGTACTGAATGTCTGCCCAGTGTTTTTCATGTACATCCCCCTGCAATTTCAAAGGGCACTCAACAATAAAAGCTTCAGACAGAACCTTTAAGAAGCCATTTCCGTGTTTTCATTTTCATGATAGTCATCCAGTAATCCATCTGTGACAGGTTTCTTATGGTTCAAAGTTCATATATTGCTTTGGTCATTGTCAGGTCCATTGTCAAAAGCAGTACAGTTCGGATTTCATACAATAAGAATAACAGACTATGACCATATACAGATGTCTTCTTGTACTTTAAAACCCCAAATCACTTTAATTTCCTTTGAATTATCTCCAATAACAATCATGATTTCAAAAATATGTGACAGAGAAAATCCCATAATGCTGATGTCGCTCTTGTCGTCTCTCTGTGGAATGTGTGACAGACAGCTACAGAAGCCGAGAACATGCAGTGAGTTTGGGATCTGTTCAAGTCCTGACAATCATCTTGACATATTTCCAGATATATAATCTCAGCTATGAGTCACAGCTAAACAGATGCTGGCTCATAAGCATTCACCCTCACAATCCCTAATCCATTATTTCGCAATGCTTAAGTTGGGTAAACATCCACAGAACAATATATGTCTTTTCTTTGGCCATTTGTATTACACAGCTAAGACACCATTATGTGAGGATTATCATTTATCCATAAGACATATTGCTTGTCTTACAGAAGAAAAACGTGACAGTTGTGGAATTGTAAACTATTACTGAACATTAGTAAACCTAGCAAACTACACAAATATAGGATATGTGGAAATCCCTTGCTTTACTTTTAGAACATGTTTTTCTAATCATATCTGTTACAGCATAAACTGAGAAACACACAACTGACTGGATGTCTGCTCTCGTTATGACATTTTCCATTCAAATGAAAGATTGATGTCGGTTGTGAACATTAAGATGCTCCTAACTCATTGCCAGCCTTGAGCAAGTATGCAAAAGTTTTAATTAAATTTGCAAATGCTTATTTGCAGTGTTGTTTGATGGGATTTCATGTGTATGTTCTAGACTGCAAAATTCTTTGTCAATATTCCTAAACACACAACTCTTATTAAACCCATATCAAGAATAACTGAACATAATCCCACTTTTTAAAGTTTCTCATCAAATAATAAATTTGAGTTGCAATTATTATACAGTTTTACCATAAGCTTCTGTTAAAAATAATTTCACTACCACATGCAAAACAATTGGCCTACCAACAAGAATATTACAGTAGTATTAAAACTGAATTAATTTCAGTACAACCGATAACTGAAATGCTAAATGGCACCAGTTGTGTTTGTCAGAGAAATCCTCTGTATGTCCCAAATCAAGGGGTTGTATTCACATCTAATCAGTATTGAGTGCTTCACAGAACCATGTTATAAATGCTTTAAGTCAACAAAATCATAATATATCACATTCTAATCAGTTGCTCAATTGATCAATTCAGCCAGTGAAATTTTAACACGGTGATCAAAAATCACAAGAAATTAAATATAAACTTGAAACAAAAATTAACTAATGTTAATTTGTGCTTTTTAGTTTGTTGATCTGTTGATGGGGAGATTATTGATATTTCACTGACACAAGAAAGGAAGGAGGTTCAGTTTAAGGTTATTTATGTATATTGTTTTAAACGGGGGAACAAAAATGGACAGTTTGAAATATATAGCTTGAAGGTCACCTGAAACAGCAAACGAATGACTTGCTCCACTGATGGCCAGAATTCATTTAAACGAATCTCTTATTGTGTCATACTGACCAAAGCAGATATCACTAATGGATTTCTGCATAATGCATAACAAAGAATGTGATATTTTAAGTACTTATCTTCTGTTGATTAGGAAAAGTGAAAAGCTGAGGTAAAAAAAGTATTATTGATTGTGTGACTAGTTATTCCAGTGCATCTTACTTTAATTATTTTCTCTCAGGAACAGGGAACTCAATGATGGCATAGGAACACATCAGAAGAAGAGACGCCAGAGGAGGAAAGTGCCCTGTCACTCTGTTTTTGGGTAATAGAATCCAACTTGACTTCACTTTGAACTGCAGATAAGGAAAGAAATGTTTCAGCCTCATGCTGTAATATTCACATTTACAGCTATTTAATTACAAATGAATCTGGGCCATGGAATCTTCAGAGTTCTTGGCTCTATTATAAGCCTTAATCTTTTCCACTCTTTATCATGATAAAGCAGTTAAAGTGCACTCGTTTTTATCTCTTTACAAGGGAGGAAGGACACATTTCACATATTGAATAAAAAAAGCTTTCAAAAAGTCATTTTTATCCTGAGTTGGCATCAAATAATATTCTTAAAGTGGTTTCTGTATGCTACTCATCACAAGGCCATTCTCTCTGTCACATTTTACTGTTTTTTCATATAAATATCAACCATATCAACCATGTTTTATTAAAGATAAATTACTTTTCATACTCAACCCTGATATCAACCTACATGAACCTCTGCCTTATACAGAAATTGGGATTCATAGGTTGCTGTGCTAAACACACATATACTATATATATATATATATATATATATATATATATATATATATATATATATATATATTGTATTACTGTATAATAACATATTTCTGATTCTGCTTATACAGTACATATGTCTATATATATATATATATATATATATATATATATATATATATATATATATATATATATATATATATATATTTCTAAAGAATTCTAACAATGTAGTAAAGATGGGAACCATTAAAAACAACACATCACAAACCTCATGAAATTCTGAGCTCATTATATATTTGATAAAATAGCTTTGTAACCGTACAGTCATGCTGCACTGCTTTCAGATCTGGCATCGTGCACTAGCCCAACTTGGCCATATTTTCATAACTTTGTTGATTCATTTGCACAGCTGTGTTCCACTTCAGTGAATATAATCTCTGTTTACACTCTGTGTTGTTTTACTTTCATTAATATACAAGTTTTAAACTGTCCCTAGACATATTTTGCACGCAGACCCACATTAATAAAGCAGTCTGGGAGCTCTAATAGATAAATAATCAGCAAAAATATCAGCTATTGCCCAGAAGCGGTTTATTATCAACTCATCAAACATGCTTTATCCATTTCCAAAAATCTTTCCAAAGATTTATGCGCTTAGATCACAATCTAGTGCATGCAAGAAAAAAAATATAAGAATGTGTCTTGTACAGTAGATGAACCCTATCCTCAAGATAACAGATAAATATTCTTCTTTTGTCACAGAAGGTGAAATCACAATTTTTCTGCAGAGATGGTGCATACATTCTTGATGACTTGAGAAGAAAAATACAGCAAGTGAAGAGAGAAATTCAAGCAGTGATAAAGACCTACGCAGCAGGCCAAGAACATTCTTCTAATGGAAAAGTAATGCTTTTATGACAGCCATCAGATGAGCTCTGACCTCCTGGTGTATTCTACAAACTACAACCTCAACAAAACAATATTCATGCAGCAATTTCCCTTTACAGCTTGAACAACTTAGCTTGAACGTGTTTCAAATGTAAGCGTATAAGTCACTGTGACCTTCTTAAAGTCCTCGCAAAAAGCAGAGGAGCCACCGAGCAGAGATTTGAAAGAAAAGTCTTTTAATTAATAGTGGATAAATCGGCATCAACCTTAATTAATCTGATTGAGGTAAACATGGACATGGACTAATTAGATTTTTAAGACCGAGAAAGACTGTCTGGATTGCTTCACGTCACACGAGCCACCAAATCAGCATAACCCAAGTGATAAAAGATGAAGTTAATTATTCATCAAATCAAAATACATCACAAGTGAATCCATTCATTACATCAAGCCTGAGGATGCACGGTAGACTGAAAAAATGGCAAACATCGCACAGTTCATCAGCCGAAAGTGTTCTTATCTCCAGAAAAGGCAGGTGAAACTTTAAACGAATTTACTTTTTTTAGCCATCTAATAAAACAATTCCCACGGAGCCAGTTCTTCTTGCTTTTGTCCTTCTTCATCCATTCCCAACAGGTCTCTTTCATTTCATTCTACAACTAACTGCAGATTCTCTGAGTTTAACAGGTAAATCATTGCTTGCTAAACAGGGAAAATTGCTTTTGTAAATCCCCTCTGCATGAAGTGCCCCGTCTGGTCAAATATTTCTTATTCTATCACAAGAGCTAGTGCTTATCATTCCAAAGGAAACCTAGAGAGGCTGTAACTGCTTTCTTTATTTAAAACAAAAAGAATAGATGTGAGAAGTCGTCATTCACTGGATGAATTTCCCCTGAGCCTCTGTTAGCTGAGAACATATACACAGGGGATGCAACCATCTGCTCAGCATGAAAAGACTTTGGTTTGTTCAGTTATGATAAAACTGCAACAAGCCATGCTTTAAGTTCCAAATGCTGATCATCAAAATGACCAGAGGCACATTGTTATTAAATGTATAGGAGGATTTAGAGTAGCTCCCAGATTCATGTGCATCATTCATGTTCTGGGAGTACTCCATACCTCATTAAGACACAGAGGAGTAGCGGGGAAGGTGATAATTAAATATAGATTCTTAATGAATTTTGGTGCCAAATTGTTCACATCGCTCAGAAAACCCTCTTAAAGAAATATTGTAGTTCATCCAAAATTGAAAATTTGCTAAAAATGTTTTCACTCTCAGGCCATCCAAGATGTAGATTAGTTTGTTTCTTCATCAGAGCACATTTGGAGAAATTTAGCATTATACCACCTGCTCACCAAAGTATTCTCTGCAGTGAATGGGTGCCGTCAGAACGAGAGACCAAACAGCTGATAAAAGGTTCAGAATTATTCCACAAATAATCCACACGAATCCAGTCCATCAATTCATGTCTTGTGAAATGAAATGCTGCATGTTTGTAAGAAACTAATCCATGATTAAGGCATCACACCGTATTCTGTTACCTCCACGTTTCTACTGGATAAATACATACAGTACACACTACTGGCAAAAAGTTTGGAATATATATTTTTTTATTTAAATGTTGTCTCTTAGTCTTATAAATCTCTTATGCTCACATTTTTTTCTTCAGTCTTATTTAATGAATAAAAATATCAATTTACAGCATTTATTGGAAAACGATTTAAAGGGGTAATATGATGATTTTGTGTATTTGGTTTGACAGAATATGCAGACATGCTTTAATGTTAAAAAAACACATTATTTTTTTAAATACTATACATTATTGTAGGTCCTTTATGCCCCGCCTCTCTCAAATGCGTTGTCCCGCCTTCCGACAAGCGCAGTCTGCTCTGATTGGCCAACTGACCCGGTGCATTTTGATTGGCCGAACACCGCAAGCACTCGTCAGAAATGTAACGCCACTTTCCATAATCGTGTGTTTCATCTTTCAAAATAAATGTAAAGTTTTACCATCAGTTCAAGCCCAAAAGGGAAACTTAGTTGTGTTACAGATGTGATGGAGCTCGTATGTGTTTGCAGTACACAAGCCAAGGAGGGTCTCTCTCTCACACTTTCAGAAGACCGAATAAAGTGCTTTTGCTTTCGCCTAGAAACACACAGCATCTCCCTGACATGGCTGCTTTAACACTAACTGTGGTGAATGAAACCAGTTTCTTTCTTTACGTGAACATTTAACGGCATAACGCAAATGTGGGGGCTTGTTGCCATTTTATGAGCTATCTTCAATGAGCCATTTTAGGGGGTGTAGCAGAGTCTTAACTTCGATAAAGAATATCTCTTTGGATTTGAGACTTTAGTCTTTGCATCTTTACACATCTTCTTAATGCACCAAGAGCTTGTAACAGTCCAAAGAGAAAGGAAAAGTTGAAATCGCATCATATGACCCCTTTAAATAAAATCGATCTTTAAATGTAAAAAACTGTACCCCCAAACTTTTGAATTGTAGTATATCACAGTTTTCACAAATATATTAAATAGCAAAAAGAGTTTTCAGCATATTAAATGTTTCTTGAACAGCAAATCAGCCTATCAGAATGATTTGTGAAGGATCATGTGACACTGAAAACTGGAGTAATGGCTGCTTGTTAACTTGCCGTCACGTGAATAAATTACATTTTAAAAAAATATTCTGGTAAAATATAATTAAATAGTATGGTTATTTTAAATCGTAATAATATTTTATAATATTATTGTTTTTACTGTAGTTTTGATCAAATGAATACAGCCCTGGTGAGTATAAGAGACTTCTTTAAAAAAAAAAGTATTAAATATATAGAAGTTATAGAAAATATATTAATATATGCATATTAAATTTACATTCATCCTTGGATGTTGTGACACAAAATTAAAATAGGTATGTATATATTTCCTATTCTGTTTTTATTTTATTTTATTTTAAGGAGGAGCAACAGTGCCATCAAGCCTACTGCAGATATATCACAGCTCATATCCCTTTGTTTTTATGCTTTCTCTCTAGTCTTTCATTTGGTAGTACCAAACAATCTCACAAAAATCTAAAGCTTGAAAGACATACAATATGATGCATTTTAAAACAAATCCTTCACTGTACAAGACAAATACACTTTAACAAAAAATGCTGCACAAAAATCTGGATAAAAAGAATAATGTAAGGAATAAAGTTTGATGTGTGTTTTATAAATATATAGAGCAGGTTGTCATAAGTGGTGGTGGGGGCCCTTTGCATTATTTCTTTTGCTTTTCATTGGCATTCTATACAAATATCAGGACGTGTCAGAGAAAATGAAAATGATGATTAAAGCACAGCCCTGTCTGGCAGAGGCTTCCTAACCTAATCTCCTTTCATGTTTCACACAAATCTCTGTTCTGTCAAGGGAAAGGGCTTTCTCTGACCAACAAAATATACAAAAGAAAAATAGCAATTGAAGTTCAATTGAAATGTGGCAAGCAAAACGACACCGTGCCATATTTCAGCATTCAGTCTCAGATGAAGGTATAGAAAACAAACTCACTTTGGGTTATGATACTACTTATCTGGATAATAATAATAATAATAATAATAATAATAATAATAATAATAATAATAATAATAATAATAATAATAATAATAATAATAAAACAATGGGAATGCCATCTGAATGATATCACTGGCAAAATAAATAATTGTAACTTTTTCCAGCATTAATGATGATGCAACATAAAGCAAAGGTTAAGTATAAACAGGAAAGACTGAACTAGCTGTATATATATATATATATATATATATATATATATATATATATGCTGGAAGCATTTTCAATTCGCGCTGATACACTTACAGTCAAAACAGACTACATTGGTCAATTATTGCCGTGGAAACACCTTATCTTGAATCTACATGTCTGCTTCCTTTCATTGTTATGCACTGGGTCCACTGGAGACGAACTGCTGAAAATATGTGAAAACAAACTGTAGCACAATTCATGGTGGCAAGAGCTTACTTCTGCTATAGGACCTTGACAGGTAATTAATCTGAAATATTACACTAGGTACATTTAAGAAGAGTCAAATGAATCAGCATACAGGAGCTCAATCCATTTCAAGATATTAAAGTGGTACATCAACATTTAATGCTATAAAACTGAAGATGGAAAGTTATTGTATGAAATTAGCTAACCATATGAATGTCAAACATAATCTATCATATAGAATACCTTATTAAGTGCTGGAGAAGCAACTATTTTGCTAAACTACTATGTAAATAGCAAGCTATTTAATCTTCAAACATGCTAAATATAATATTAAATAAAAATATTTAAATTTATAGGCCTTAAATTTGCAATGCTATTATGCTATTATAAAGCTAATTTAAACACATTAGCTGTATATTGGTTTGACGCATTATTAACGTTCCATATTATAACGTCTTCCAACATGTAGCAGCAAGTAGCATTTTCTCAAAAACATTGGGAAACAGCATAGATACAGTTTCTTCTTAGACTTTTATGTTAATTCATGTAAACCTGTATAGCGGTTTTGTTTTATACTAAACAAGCTATGTGAAAGACAGTCATACAAGCCATGTGCTATCAAACAGCTTAAACCTCCTGTTTTTGCACATTTGGTGGCTAGATTTTGATCTGAAAGAAAACAAGCTTTCCAATAAGTCAAGATACAAAAATTAAAAGATGTTTGGTGCTTTTTGTCTCTAATAATGTCTGCCTGAAGCAGAAGTAATAAGGGTAGTTCCTAGGTCCACAATTCATTGATAAAGAAAACAGGGGAAAAAGGAGATAGTAGGCACAAAAGAATGGGTTTGGTTGTGACATAAGTTCAGCCCAGTCAATGAAATATGAATCAACATCATCCCACTTCATATCTGTGAGCGCCACCCCGTGGAGTCAGATGGAACTATGTTATGGAGCTAAAGAATATAAATTATACAGTGGTGGCCAAAATTATTACACTATATCACCAGCTAAAAAAAGTTTTTAAGTCAGTTATGTCTATCCTTTGCAGTAGTGTGTCAGTAGGAAACATCAGTTTACATTTCCAAACATTCATTTCAGCAGGGCAGTGTGTTTTTGTCTGACAACAGCCAGCGCCTCGCACAGAGACCTGATCTCATCATCATCCAGTCCGTCTGGAATGACAAGAAGAAACTGAGACAGAATAAATCCAGAAGAACCAAAGGATTGTCACACCAAAAGTTTATTTAATTTTTTTAGTTTTAATTTAGAAATTAACTGATAAATAAAAAACTATTTTTGACAGCTTCCTCATTTTACAGCATTTTTAAGTGCCTAAAACTTTTCACATAACTGTAGTTTTGCATGTAGGTCTCTTGTTTACTATTAAAGTATTAAAAATACAGAAACATCCAGATAATTAGAGGACCGATAATTCAGATAATTTGGACAGCTCATCAGTTAGACCAGAAGGGGGCGCTGCTCTCTCATTCATGGCGCTTGTGTTGAGCACAACAACTAAAGGCAGATCGGAAGCTAGAGATGCTGATTCTGAGGAGGGTTGTTTTTATACAAAATCTGCTAAACCAAACTGCGTTCACATCTAATAAACCCTTTTACCACACTACTTTTGAACATGGGAGGCAAGTTTATATTCATTTAAAGCTGAACAGTGGCCTATTTTGTACATTTGACAAAGCACAGTGGTTTGTCAATGACTGCTATAAAACTGTAGAAAAAAAAATACTCATTAAGATCTTTCCCCAGGATATTTTTATTCATATTTTCTTTTTTTCGAACTTCACTACCTCAATTTTGGTGTTTTTTCATTTTTTTTTTTTTTTTTTCCTGTGTTTTTTTTTACTTGTCTGGTGAAGTCGTTTGGGAAAGGCTTGAGAACTGGGGGAGGTGCTGAATACCTCAAGTCACTTAGTTTCGTTCCAGGACTATTAGATGAACTCTTTAACACTTTTCTTTCGAGATGCATTAAATAACCAAGCTACATTCAATAATATAGATGTTCTCAAAATTAAATAAATGTTATAAATGTTGTAAAAGATTCAAATAAATATGTGACAGGAAAGTGTCTCCAGAAGATTGCAAAACAACACTGGCTGCAATTTGTGAACTGTTTTAGCTGTTTTCTTGAAGGTCCGGTGGTCAGATATTTTGATGTACAATGGCAGTCTATCTGAATGCAACTAGCAAAGCACACAGCATCTGTTCAATCAGTGTATATACAGTAAAGATCAGAGAAAGGGTCCCTGTAATCATCGACCACTGATCCTGTGATCTAAGATGAGGGTTTTTCCACAGGTATTTCACTAGATATCACTCCAACATACTGTATTATGTTGTTTTTTCTCTTGTTTTTCGGTAAAAACATGAATCATTCTTAAATTTATTTGAAAAGCAAGACCAGAAGGACAAGAAGGCTTCTTGGTGCTCTGGTGGTTTGGTGGTTTAGGATGGCATTGAGGTCAAGTTGCACAGGAAGTCCCTGAATTACAGTGCCTCCTTCTGGTCCAGAAACAACCACATCTTAAGTTTGAAATACATAGAGCTAAACATCAGGGAGGTCAGAGAGCATGTCAGAGAAAGGGATGGGATGCTAGGCCAGCAGGAAAATGCAGAGGGAGAAGCGGGCGTGAGAGACAGGGAGGGGAATGAGAATGAAGGAGACAACGTGGCAGTGTGTATTCCTGTGCTGCTTCTGGAGACAGTCAAATTACAATAGGTTCATCTGAGGTAGCAAAGACGACCATGGAATTCAACGGTCTTTTTTAAAAAAGAAAAAAAGTGTCAAGAAATGAACACAAACTCCCTATGATCCAAGCATCTATTGGTTCAAATGTTTGGGATCAGGAAGATATATATTATATATTATATTTTTTTATAAATGTCAAAATATATTTTTTTAAATGCATTTATTTGGTCAAAATACAGTAGTGTACACTAGTGTATTCAAATTTATAAAAAAAAAATCCTTGCTGTCATTTCTTTAAAAATTAATCTTACTGAACCCAACATTTTGAACAGTAGTGTATACAGCACAAAATGATCCAAAGAGTGCATCTTGAACATCGTACAAAGAGTCACATGATCAATGTCACAAATTCACTTAATTTATTATCAACAGTTACCAAAAATTGTAGGGGAATATTTCTTCTTACATCCCAACACTTCCTCATTTAAAATTGTTTTAAAAATTTAAATCCTAACAGTCTAAATGTTGAATTCCAGATTTTCAATATGAGCTCAGATGTTTTGGACACCACTGCTATCAAATGACTTTAAAGTTGAAAGCACCGTTGCTTTCAAGAAAGAAAGAAAGAAAGAAGCGTGTTCTTTACTGTACTTTAGGTGTCCAGGAAGACAGAGCAGAGCTTCCTAAACCAGACTTTCAATTTAAAGTTTATGACCCTTGAGACAGAGCCTCTCAACATGCAATCACTCCACACGTGGCTCTAAAGAGCAGGCATGTCGTGCCACAGGTGTGTAATTTGATGGGCGGCATAAAGGCCCAAACGTGGGCTGCACCACAGATTGGAATGGGTACACTGAATAGCCAGTTTTGCAGGATGAATGAAAATGACACCTACACATAAATCTAGGTTACAAGTATGGAGCCATAAAATTGATGGTATTTTGTTGATATAAAAATACATTAAAGGTTTGGAATATTTATGTTTTCTTTAAACAAGTCTCTAATGCCCACCATGGCTGCATTAGTTGATATAAATACAGTATAAACAATAAAACTGTGAAATATTATTACAATTTCAAAAAACTGATTTCTATTTCTGGTGTCACATGATGTGTCAGAAATCATTCTAATATGCTGATTTGATGTTTAAGAAGCATTTCTAATTATTATTGTTGAAAACAGTTTTTGCTGCTTGAATTTCTTTTTATTGTTGTTGGTTTTTTTTTGGAAACCTTTTTTTTTCAGATTCTTTGACAAATAGAAAGTACAAAATAACAGCATTTTATAATAGAATACTTTTGGGATGCTATAATGTCAAACAATCAGTGCAAACAATTTAATGCATCATTCCATAGTAATAATTAAGTATTTAAGTATACATGCAGCCTTGATGGCTTCTTTCAAAAACATTAAAAAAAACATAATTATTCCATAATTCTTTATTGCTATTACCTGTAGTGTATACAATTTCAAGTAAAAAAAAAAAGACTTTGCACCTTTTACAGTTAATGTAAAGTTAATGACTTATGATTGTTTATATAAAAAAAGATTAATATTAATATATATAAGCCTTTTTTGTATAAATCTACATTATTGCTGCCATGTAAAACAAATCAATCAGGCAGTTCTGTTTCAATGGAGGAAGTTTGTGCATTGATGGAGGGGCTTACTTTTTTTGTTTGGGTGGGGGAACGCATGAAGTGTGAAAGTTCAGAAATGGGCGGAGCAGAGACGCCATTCAGAGGAGGGGTTTCTTGAAAGCGTTTTTCCTTCAAAGACTGACATTAACCCATAAACTCCTCCTTCTTCATCAAGTCTGGAACACCCCACCCACCTCGAATAAGGGTCTTGCACCTTCAGTGACCTGTAAAAAACCCCTGGCTGATTGTGTTTGCTGCCCACTACCCACCACAGTTCCTGATCAGGGAGGGGCAGAGAGAAACGACGTCCCACCATTCTCTGTGTGTTTGCGTGTAGCTTCAGGCCACAGGATTCCATTCCTTCCTTCTTCTGTATTTTTTCCAGACTTGACAGGCAGGCTGAGGCACTGCAGGAGTGAGAGAAAAAGAGGACGAGACAGGGGAGATTGGGGGGGGGGGGGTTGGCTCAAGATGTCTGTGGAAAATGAATCACAGAGGCTGACTCAAGGGAGAGGGAGAGAGAGACGAGAAACACATCTGGACAAAAAAGGAGAACTTTCACAGACACACATCTTAACTTTCCATTTTTCAGTAGATATGTGTATGAATATGACGTTGAAAAGTTTGTAATCATTCGTTTAGTAGCATTTACAGATTTTGTTCAGCAAAACGTGTGCCAAGTTTTATTGTTCAGCTCACCTAGACTCTGCAATTTAAACAAGATCCCTTCCATTACTGTAAGAAGTAGTCTGGGATCTATAGTCTAAACATTCGGACGGAGTTACAGGCATCAAGCTCTCCTCGCCATCCTCGGGTTCCTTTAATGTCATGTTTTTTCAAGGCTGCAGACTGCTACGTAAAATACTAGCCATCCTCCACAATAACAGATAGAACAGCCCTGCAAGCTTCAGCTGCCATTGCCCAAATCTCTTTGGCTCGCCACACATGTCATTACAGTTTTTTCTGTCCTCTTCCTTTTCTTACTGGAGGTGTGTGCTGCTCAGTGCAGTAAGGTCATGAACATCTTTGTCTTCAGCCACGTCATCTGCTGAGAGTTAAAGAAGCATCTTTTAAGCAGACGAGTAAAGGAGCTACTTATTTAATAATATTATTGTATACTTTTGGGAATCTTATTTGTGTATTATTTAAAGATAGATAGAACCTTTTGTAAAGCAGAAATTGAATCATTTAGACAAAAATAAGGGTCTTCTATGGCCTTGTGAAGCACCTGTATTTCTAAGTGTATTTCACAATATTATTGTTTTAGTTTTACTTGTATTACTCTGTTACAATTACTGTAGTTACATACTCTATGCAGACAAATGGAGCCTTGATGCGCATGATAAAAAACGATAAATTAATACAAATTAAATTTTATTATATCAACATAACAGTTCATTTTAATAGATTACTCATCCATAAATGAAAATGTTGTCATTAATCACTTACCCCCATGTCGTTCCAACCTCACAAAAGCTTTGTTCGTCTTCGGAACACACATTAAGATATTTTGCATGAAAACAGGAAGGTTTGTGACTGTCCCATTGACTGCCAAGTAAATTACACTGTCAAGGTCCAGAAAATAAGAGAATACTTTTTGTACGCGAATAAAATAAATAACAACTTTATTCAACAATTTGTCTCCACTGTGTCACTGTCACATTTCCCATTAAAGCTTCTTTGTTCGCGCGCCATGTGGCGAATCTGAACTGTACCCAGGCAGCGTATGCTCCTCTGAGTCAGCCGCGACACAGGATGTGCGGTTTTCTTTCAAATCAAAGCATATATATATATACATAGAAATATGTATAAAATGTATCCTTGTTGCAGGGCTGACAGAATAGTGTATGCTGCCTGTGTACAGCTCAGATTCGCCAAAATGGCACGACGAACAAACAGGCTTTAACGGGTTTGGAATGACATGGGGGTACGTGATTAATGACAACATTTTCATTTTGGGGTGAAGTAACCCTTTAACTTAGTTGTATAATGGTGCAAACAGAAAATAATAAATTGTATAAAGTGCTAGACATATAAAATATCACAGTGGAAAAGCAGATTGAAAATTAATAGTAAATTCAGTTGCACACCTCCCTCCCCTTTTCCTCTTTCCTTTTCCACATGCTTTGCAAATTCTCTTCTTCCATGATATACTGTAGTTCTAGACATGCTTTATCTTAAATTACATTTTTACATGCCTGATCTAATACCAAAGTAAGTGCTAATGCAGGACTACCGTACATCTGTAACTGATGAACTAATTGACTCTGAACAGTGTGTTCCTGCATGGAGGGATATTGTGTCTCTCTGGACATATCCATCTGTAAGTGAGACAGGACTGTAATTATTATAGACCTATTGAAGCTTTTGGGGCAGTGGTAGTGGGCGTCAGTGTAATTTGTAGTCAACATAACCAGCAAGAGCTCCGTCACTTCCTCCAGTCGACACTTACATATACACTCCGATCACACATGAAGATCAGACGAGAGAAAACACAGCGTCCACGTGTTGTGAACTTGCAAAGAAGAGCTCTGGGTCTTAGGCCAGCGTATGAGTGTGTTTATCTATCTGCCCCTGGGACAAGCAGAGGAAACCACTTTGGTTCCAGAGCAGTACGGCTTGGTAGGGGCTAAACTAAACGTCCCGCACAACACACTGGCTGAGGCTCAGACATTTTTTTAACCTGTATGTGCAATACAAAGTATCTGCTTCATCCATGTATCTGTTAAACTGTTAGAAATGGTGACTTGCTGAATGTGTTTGTGAATGAATGAGCAGCTGAATTCTTCCAGTGCGCAGCCGCCAGTCCCATCAGCTGTTAATCACCCCTAAAAAGCCCATCCGCACTCTGATGCTCTGCTGTGAGGAAGCACACAAGAAGCTACACAGACAGACTACATTAAAGAAGCTTTAGGTTTAAGAGTTTTGACATCACAATGTCTTCTGTCTTTTGTCTAAAATATAAACATAGTATACTTGACTCATGCTTCCTACAAAATGCCTCATCATTAGCCTATAAAAGGACTGATCTTTTGAACAAATGAAAAATTCCCTTTATTATTCATAAAATAATTTCTGGTCCTTCCTGTTATCTTTGATTTTAAGACTGTCATCTGTAATGGCGCTGTAGTATAAATAGTAGAGCCCTGGATCGTTATGATATGAAGGAACTTTAATTTCGGGTCTTGTAGCATGTCTGGGGATTTCAACAGGTACTAATACAGCAACACTCTCAATAAACTTCAATAAAGTAAATGCATGATTTAAATTCTTTTTTATCCAAAAACTAAATGACCTAGGTGGGATTGTGATTATATTGAACATTTTGCTTAGGTAATATGCTGAGCACATCCACTGAAATCTCAGCAGGACTGGCAGGTGTTCCCTATAAAGAGCACCCAAGACAGGCCCCTAATTTAACCACACTCAACACATGGCCATGAGGTGACACTCACCGAAAACACTTCTTCTTTTACAACCCATCCTTCACATTTAGAATGTAAAACCAGTTGGTTAATCATTAAAATTAGACTTTTCTACATGCACAACTGCAATTGTTCCATATTTAACTTGGTATTTTTATGTTTAAATGATCCTCTGTAATATATGTTAAATAATACAGATCTTGCAATTGATGTGTCTAAACTCCAAATCCTAACAAAATTACAATAAAGTGGGCTACATACAGGTGGAGGAACTAATGCACGAGAGGTGGTAGTGACTGAGAACTGTATAATTGTTTAGAGGATTCTGTTGTGCCACTAATTGCATCTATAAGATATATTTTTAATATTTTTTAGCAGATTTGAAGGTAAGAAGTATTGAAAAACAAGAGGGAGAAAGAGTGAGTGTAATTTGAGTGACTGCAGCTGCACTAGTCCTGACCTGTCTCTTTCTTACCTCCACACACACACACACACACACACACAAACCTGAGGGTTCCCATTCTTGACTCCTACTAAACTTTACTCTCAACTCCCCATATACCTCCCAGAAAATACAACACTTCATACAGAGGCTTGTTTGCACCAATCTATCCTCAATCAAATTTAAAGAGACAGACATTTAAACAGATTTACCAAGTTGCAACTTTATTACTGTGAACATAATGGACTAATAATAAAGCTTAAAGAAATACAATGGTAATTATTGCTAACTAATAATGAAAACACTACTAAAAAAAAGTGTGTAATTTTAACTGTAAAATATTGTAAAAACCCTATGGAAAAAAAAATGGTTAATAGGATAACAGTAAGTTCCTTTACTATATACAGGGGCATCTGTAAAAGATCTAATTAGACAGTTCATGAAATTTGAATGAAAAAAAAATAATTTAATTAAAAAAGAACAAATCGACATATAATTTACAGTAAAAAACAATCAAACTGTAAACTGATATTTCCAGAATTCCTTGCATGACACTCCACATTTGAAAGTATTTTGTTTAAATAATCATGTTTCTTAATAGTTTTGTAATGTTTGTTAGTTACTGTACGTACATTTAGTGTTTATGTTAATTTATGTTAAAGTTTTAAAATAGATTTTAGTAGCAATATGCATTGTTGAATTTACTAGTTTACACTAAATATTCTTGTTTGTAAATTACAGTTTTATACTGTAAAATTTACAGTTTGTTCTGTAAATGTTTTTACAGTTTTTTCTGTACTTTTATTTACAAATATTCTGGCAAATTTATTCTGTTAAAACTACTTTTTTTCATGAAGATAACACAATGCTGTCTTTAAAATAACGAGCCATAAGAGACTGGGTACGGAGTGCGTTTAAGGCATGGCAAAGAATACTTTTCATAAAAATACTTTGGCTTCAGAAAATTACATGTCTTGAAAATCGTCATAATGTTCAGAAGACTATAGATAAATATATGTCTTCTAAACTCAATGAACTTCTGAAATTCTCCATAAAAGTCTTGTGTGGATTGTACACACACACATACATATATTTATATACTGTCTATACACACAAGTCTTTTATGGTATGTTTGTGGAGCTTTTACATCCTTTTTTAAAGCATGAAAGCTAGAAACCCAATTCTTTATAATTATATGTACAAAGAAAATTGCATAACATGCTTCATATATTTCTGTTACTTTTATACATAAAATGTGTGCACGACTTTACATTTATTGCAAGTTTACACAGGCTTCGACTTTAAGGTCAAGTGATCCGTTTTAAATTATGATTATAAAACAATGTTGTACTATGGTTTGATCTTAATCAATTGATCAACAACTGTCTACAGTTAGAAACACCCATTTATTATGCATTTCTGGTGTCAGAGAATAGCAGAATATTTATATAAACACAAAAACAAATACTAAATTTCCTTTCAGGCAATCAGCTCACGAAAGTACCTGTCAACTTAAACGGAATCTAGACTCCACTAAACAATGTTCTTAAATGGTGATGTGTAGTGAGAGGAAAATTTGGGTCAGTGGATTCCTGTTTTCCTTTCAGTTCTCTAAACATAAAAAAAAAAAAACTATGTTCTTTAAAGAGCTCAAATATTGTTTATGTCTATATGTGACAGATTCCAAAGAGTTAAAAAGGGAAAATGCTCAACCTCTACAGTATAACTAGAAAACAATCTTCTGATGAAAAAGCAGCAATGAAATTGGGGGCACACCCATGACATTGTAAAGCGTTTCTCCATGCAGCAGAGGAAAAGGGACAAGCATATGCGTATCCATCTGAAATTGAATTCATATATTCATATCATTTCTCCTGTTTTAAGTTGTTTTGTAAGTTAAACAAATTGACAAAGACAATCTATATAATGG